>NC_045596.1:184948707-185251207 GCF_009762305.2 Zalophus californianus
GCAATATTGGCAGAAGGACTCTATAGCAGAAAAGTCTCACCAGGAAAATATCTCAGTGCTACAAGATTTTACTTTATCATTCTAGAGTCATTTATTCTTTAACGGCTGGGATTATATTTTATTCATTTTTATATTCCCTAAACTTGCACAATTATGGCACAAAGAAGGGACTCAATAGATGCATTATTAAAAATTAATACATGAATTGATAGTCAATTAGATATTTATACTGGGTCCTATTATTAAATTCCTATTTTTATTATCTTTTATATGGTCTTTTCTTCAGGCTATGCAATACACAGCATATCTAATTAAGTTATGATGTTACAATGCCTTATACATATTCCTTAAGGTGTCAGACAGATGTAGGATAATTATTAACTAAAAAATTGTGGTTAGTTTTTCTAACTTAGCACCCAAACTTCTCTTTACTTACTTAGTATAGTTCTTGGTTAATGTCCAAAGAAATTACTTATCCTATTTCACCTCATGAACTGACAGTAAATTTGTATTTGGGAATATAAGTTTTCCTCTTATTTCACTAAAAAAAGTGAAGTGCAATATGAAGCCCCAGCTCTACAGCTTATATGAAAAGTCAACTTGAGTACTTTAGATAAGATGTCAACTTTATGATTTTGAGTATGTGAAAGTTCTCCTCTAGTTTGCTTCTTGATCAAGTATCTGACAAATTTTTACCTCAGATTTTGCTCCTTCATAACCATCTTAGAGTACCACATTAGAAGGAAGAACATTACAAATCATTACATCTGATGGGTGTGACTTTACCTTCTCCATTTTAAAGATGAAGAAACCAAGAGTTAAGGAAGTAACTTGCTCATGTCCACATGTTAAATGCAAAAGTCAGTTTTAAAACCAGATCTTCCTGGGGCACCTGGGTGGCCCAGTCGTTTAAGTGTCTGACTCTTGATTTCCCCTCAGGTCATGATCTCAGGGTCCGGAGTACCACCCAAGCAGTGTTGGGAATCTGTGCTCAGGAGGGAGGCTGCTTCGCTCCTCCCCCGCCCTCTTCCTCTTTTCCTTCCCTAGCCCCCTGTTCACACATGCGTGCTCTCTCTCAAATAAATAAACGAATAAACCTTAAGAAGAAAATAAAACCAGATCTTTCTGACTCCAAACATTTAGAGGTCAATAGAGCTGATTTGGTTCCCACCTGGTGTAGAAATTTTGTTCCAGGAATAGGCAAAATCACCTACCTCCCCGGGTGTTATATTCCTCATTCGTAAAAATGAACCAATTAGGTCATCCCTCAAGTTCTCTTCCACTTTATTCATTTTGAATCTTCAGAGTTCGGAAAATAATATCTTTGCTTTTCGAAACTTTGAACACCAGGAGTGACGTGCAATTCATTAACTTTCCAAATGGTCACTTACATACTATAGTATATCCTGTTAGGGAAAGTACTCACCTCCTTGCTTAGAAAGAAGTGCTGCCTGAGGGGGTTCGTGAGCTCATAGCACTGTAGTAAGGCTCAATATCAGGTGCCAAGAGCAAGCCTATATTTAGGAATTCAGGAATATTGGCTCTTAGCTCTTTCTAAGACATTTCTTTAAAGTACATGCAGGTGAATGAAGCAGATTGATCAAAGTGCTATCATAAAAACTCTTTGTAGTATGATTGCTGCAAACTCTTCTTGTGGGAACGATCAGGGCCAGGTTTCTGTCATCTATACTTTATAATATCCATGGATTGAGAATTCTTTGTTATTCTCCCTTTCATGTACATTACGAGCAGCTACAGTGAGAGAAATATAAGCCTACTGCAATTTGGAGGAAGACCTTTAAAGGACTTTTTTTTTTATTTTTTTTATTTATTCATGAGAGACACAGAGAGAGAGAGAGAGAGAGAGGCAGAGGGAGAAGTAGGCTCCCAAGGAGCAGGGAGCCCGATGCGGGACTCGATCCCAGGACCTGGGATCATGACCTGAGCCGAAGGCAGACGCTTAACCATCTGAGCCACCCAGGCGCCCTGGACTCTTTTTTTTTTTTTTAATGTGAAGGCATTAGGTACAGGATTAGCAGTATAATTAGAGTAAATCAAAATGTTCTTGCATCAGTTTCATTTTTTAGGAAATGTTAATTGCATGTTGCTTTATGCTCTGTCTATATGATGGACTTCCTTAATTAGATTATGAGTTTTGGTTTGAAGGTCCAACCTCACAGTAATTAAAACACTGGGTAATTAACCATATTTCCTAAAACATACACAAAAAAATATTTTTCTAGCTATATCTCCATGTCTTACCTCTTCTAATGAACGTATAATTTTTACTTTTTTTCTTTCTTATGAAAGAACTCTGTGGAGGATCGTCATTGATGGACAGCTATTATAATAAGACATGGACTTTAATTTGGATGATCATATTCCTGATATATTGGCTGAGCTGCATCCATCAGAGAGAGTGGCTGGCAGTGGACATTTAAAAATCCTGCCTCTGTCTGCCAGACTGAGCTTGGGCAACAGGAGCCCCTACTTGTGCCAAGAAATAAAGTGTCATTTAATAGTTGGCATATTTCTAGTAAATTCCTGAGAACTTGTAGATGTGGTAGAGTAATACCCTAGACTTTTGGTTGAATAGCAATTTTTTTTAAACAGCAGCAAAGTCTTATTTGCTTGGAGAAAGAAAACAAAGAGGGAGGAGAAAGTAGGATAAATATGAAGCAAGTGACTATAAGGTTAAAAAGAAAACCAGAGATACTTAGTTTCTAAGAAAAAAACAACAAAGAAGGAAGTAGGTAAGATGATGGCCACTTTTGAAATCTAATGAGGGAGGAAATTTGGGGCAATGAAGTCTACAAAAGAGTAGTTGATAGATGTGGATTTTTGTCTGGGAGGAAAAATGATTCATCAGGATGATCAATGGATTCCAGAGAATGGGGCTTTCTCAAAACTTGTCAAAGCCTCAGAAGTGTTCTGTCCTCACACATTTGGCTTTCATTTTCTTGGGGCCCAGAAGAAACAGGATAACCCTACCCTGCAAGCCCGAACCTCTTGATACCCAAAGAATGGTGAACATGGATCTCTTCCCTCATCCCCAAACAGACTTCTTTCTAGAGGGGATGATGGTGCATTGGGGCATACCAATCCCTACTTTGCAAATTTACTTTTCTTCACGATAAGTTAGCTCACCTCACACAGTGAGGTTAAATGGAGGTAATAATAAATGCCTTATAGTAAGCAGAACTAAATAATTTAAGATAATATATAGAAAGCCCTTTGACCAAGCTAGATCAATGGCATTCATCTTCCTCAGGACTTGTTTCTTCTTTTAATAATGACAGTTCCTCTCTTCGCTTTCAAGGTGACATTGACATTTCCTTCTTCCAGGTGTTAGTTTTCTACTGGCTTTACCTACACCTTGACTCCACCATGGTAATGCTGACCTTTCTAGAACATTAAGAAGCCTTGGTTCCTCCACAGTCAGTTTTTTTTTTTTCTTTCTTTCTTTCTTTTTTTTTTTCAAGGACTGTAAAACACTTCAACTACCTTTCCCCCTTCAGGACTTATGTGCTGCTATCATGTACTTTAATTGCTTTCTCTATATTTTAAACTCCACCTGACATAATTATAGCTTTATATAGTTAGTGTTTATTTAAATTTTCTACATATTTACCAGTCTAGTGTTGTTTTTGAGTCCTTTCTGTAACTACAGCTTTCCAATTGGGATAATTTTCCTTCTACCAGGAAAATTTTCTTTAGTGGCAAGCTGTCTCAACTCTGTTTACCTGAAAATCTTTATTTTACCTTCATTCCCATTCAAGGATTTTTGCTGGCTATGGATTTCTGAGTTTTAGTAATCTGAGAATATGATTCATTATTTTCCAGCTCCTATTGTTTCTACTGAGAAATCTATTTTCAGTTTATGCAGCATTTACATGTGATCTGTCTTTTATCTCTGGCTGCTTTTAAGAGTTCAATGTATTTGATACTCTACAGTTTCAGTAAAATGTGGATTTTTTAGATTGTAATTTCTTGTGCTTCTAGTATCTATGAGTTGGTGTCTTTTAACAATCCTAGAAAATTCTCAGCATTCCCTCTTCAAATATTGCCTTTCTTCCCCTCTCTCCTCTTACACTGTAATTCTGTCTTTTCGCTTCATTCCTTTGGTAATATTTATGAAAGAATTTATATTCACTGGCTACACTTTCTTTCCAAATATCACTATTTGTTGCTCTATATCTTAATTTTTTCCTATCATACCAAAACTGATTTCTTTGAGCTTTTTATTTATTCATGTTCACTAAATCCAAATGCTTTTTCTTGCTTCTCATCATCTTCAGTTTCTCTGTAGAATTCAGCAAAATTTATCATCTTTTTCTTCCCTCTTAAACTTTCTCCTCTTCCTGCCTTTATGAGAAAATCAATTTCTTATCACATTCTTATCTTTTCAATATCTCCCTTTCTCTTCTTCACTTGAAATCTGCAAGGTATGGATGGTTCCTAAGAGGTTATCCGCAAACTTCCTCTTCTCTGTATCTCTCCCCCAGAGATCCCACTGTCCACTCACCCCTTACACATGGTCTCATAGCCTGGTGGGCACTGGAAGTACCATGTGCGTATGGCCTTGTACTTTCGGGCTTCTTGGAGCTGTGCTCCATTCGTTAGATACGTTGAATAGCACCTTTATTATTTTTTTTCTTTAAATTTTTTATTGTTATGTTAATCACCATACATTACATCATTAGTTTTTTTTATTTTTTATTGTGATGTTAATCACCATACATTACATCATTAGTTTTTGATGTAGTGTTCCATGATTCATTGTTTGTGCATAACACCCAGTGCTCCACACAGAACGTGCCCTTCTTAATACCCATCACCAGGCTAACCCATCCCCCCCACCCCCCTCCCCTCTAGAACCCTCAGTTTGTTTTTCAGAGTCCATCGTCTCTCACGGTTCATCTCCCCCTCCGATTTACTCCCCTTTAGTCTTCCCCTCCTGCTATCTTCTTTTTTTTTCTTAACATATATTGCATTATTTGTTTCACAGGTACCGATCTGTGATTCAACAGTCTTGCACAATTCACAGTGCTCACCATAGCACATACCCTCCCCAATGTCTATCACCCAGCCACCCCATCCCTCCCACCCCCCACCACTCCAGCAACCCTCAGTTTGTTTCCTGAGATTAAGAATTCCTCATATCAGTGAGGTCATATGATACATGTCTTTCTCTGATTGACTTATTTCACTCAGCATAACACCCTCCAGTTCCATCCACGTCATTGCAAATGGCAAGATCTCATTCCTTTTGATGGCTGCATAATATTCCATGGTGTATATATACCACATCTTCTATATCCATTCATCTGTTGATGGACATCTTGGCTCTTTCCACAGTTTGGCTATTATGGACATTGCTGCTATAAACATTGGAGTGCACGTACCCCTTCGGATCCCTACATTTGTGTCTTTGTGGTAAATACCCAGTAGTGCAATTGCTGGATCGTATGGTAGTTCTATTTTCAACTTTTTGAGGAACCTCCATACGGTTTTCCAGAGTGGCAAGGGCAAAAATGAACTATTGGGATTTCATCAAGATAAAAAGCTTTTGCACAGCAAAAGAAACAGTCAACAAAACCAAAAGACAACCGACAGAATGGGAGAAAATATTAGCAAATGACATATCAGATAAAGGGCTAGTATCCAAATCTATAAAGAACTTATCAAACTCAACACCCAAAGAACAAATAATCCAATCAAGAATGGGCAGAAGACATGAACAGACATTTTTCCAAAGAAGACATCCAAATGGCCAACAGACACATGAAAAAGTGCTCAACATCGCTCGGCATCAGGGAAATCCAAATCAAAACCTCAATGAGATACCACCTCACACCAGTCAGAATGGCTAAAATTAACAAGTCAGGAAACGACAGAAGTTGGCAGGGATGTGGAGAAAGGGGAACCCTCCTCCACTGTTGGTGGGAATGCAAGCTGGTGCAGCCACTCTGGAAAACAGTATGGAAGTTCCTCAAAAAGTTGAAAATAGAGCTATCATACGATCCAGCAATTGCATTACTGGATTATTATTATTATTATTATTATTATTATCATTATCCCCAACTTCCACCTCTCTAAGAAGTTCCAGTCCCATATTTTCAATTGGCTTGCGTACATTTTCATTTGATTTGTTTCAAACTTTTTAAATTTTATTTTATTTTATTTTATTTTATTTTTATTAACATGTAATATATTATTTGTTTCAGGGGTACAGGTCTGTGATTCATCAGTCTTATATAATACCCAGTGCTCATTACAACACCTACTCTCCCCTTTACTCCATCCCCCCACCCCCTCCCCCTCCAGCAACCCTCACTTTATTTAAATTCAACATGCTCTACAACCAAAATCGTTATCCTCCCTCCCACTCACACACACACTGCACTTCTCTCCCCAAATTTTCTTACTGATATTCACATATCTCTTAACAGTAGCACTTAATTTTTCTGTCTCTCAAGCATGAAATATCAGAAACAGTTTACATTTGACCATTTGTTTTATCTTAAATTATATTGATAATTTCTAATTTTTCTTCTTTGTATATTTCTCTGATTCCTTTTCCGCTTCTTTCTGTTACCATTGACATAGCTGAATCCAAGCACATCATACCACTTGGCCTTACTTGCCCTCACTTTCTTCTATCTGATATGGCAGAGCCTCTTTAATGTGAAAACACCACTTTCAAAATGTTGTTTCATATTCACAGAGGGCACCGTGGCTCAGAGCAATACTTCTTAAATTGTTTGCGTTGAAGGCCAGTTTTGTTTTTAATTTCCAATTTGCAAGAAAAAATAACTTTATAAGATATAATAAAATGAATTATACAAGAATAGAAAAAAAAGACAAAGTACAGCACCACTTTTTAAGTTCTATGTTGTAACAGATAGAAAATAAACCTATTAAATTGCTATACAGTTTTGACACTCCCACTGTCAGTGCTCATCACGGATGGTAACAGTTTGAAGACTAGCACCATGCATAGACAGCATGTTGAGTGGACCCCACTTCAGTGCCCATGTCACTGATCTCTGCTGGGCCTATAGAGCAGAATCAATAGGCAAGTTCTAAAATACGTAGATGTCTCTGCCCCTGAGAACTAATGAATAGAATCTCTGGGAGGGTTGCCAGGACATGGGCATTTCAAAAAAGCTGTAAAATTGATTCTGATACTCAGCCAGGGCTGAGAGCTATTGGCTTGTGGAGAAAAGTGCACACTTTCAGTTCTCTGTAATCTGGCTTCAATCTATCTTTTAAATCTTATCAAAATCACTTCATCATATGTCCTATATTTCAGTCAGTCAGGACCTCTGGCTTTCCAAATATAACCTGTCAAGTCGCAGTCTGGAATGTCCTTTCCACCCCCTCTACTATCAATATCCAGTTCATACTTCGAGTCCCCATGTACTGAAAAATGCCCCTTGTTTATGAAACCCTTGCTAATTAATTAGAAAAATTAATTTTGCTCCCATATAAATGTCTTTACCACTTTGTTATTTATGATACTTATAGTTTATTTAGATTGTAGTTGTAGAGGCATTGTGGTATAAAAAGAAAAAAGAAAAAGAAGTTCTATTCAGGACAACCACTTCTGATTCCAGACTTTGCCTCTTCCTAACTGTGTGACCTGAGGTAAGCTTGATAATTTCCCCAAATATACATATTGAGAATAAAACTTGCAACCTTCATCACAAGACAGGTGTTATAAGTAAACAAGATAATGTATGTTAAAGCAATATCAGTACAAGGTGTTATCTGCTCTACTACATTATAAGCATCTTTGGGGATAAGAATAAGTAATATAAATCTTTATATTTCTACACCCCCAATAGGATATTGGATACAGAAAGAATTCAGTACACATTTTCAACTAAATGAATAAATACATAAGCAGATTCTTTACATAGTAAAATTTCTAGTGTGAGTCCCAAGAGGCCATCTTGCCCAAAACTATTTCCAGTAGCTTATTTGATATTGATGCTTGAAATTCCAGCACTAGGGATTTTCTCCTTTCGATTAGCATTGACTATACTAACAAAGACAATTTATTAAGTCATTCTCGTGTATGCCTTTATACAAATTTAATCTTTTATTAGATTATTTTCTCCCCTGACAAAAGGTATCTAGAGTCACATGAAAACACAGAGAAGTTGCTGAAAAGAGTTTTGAGAATACCAAAGATTAATCTAATCCATTTCACTTTTTTTTCATGGAAGGAACCTGAGTGGATCAAATGATAATAGCTAATCTTTACTGATAACTTACTGTGTTACAGACCAAAATGCTTGGCACTTTACATGAATTATCTTTTAATTCTTAAAATTTGGTTATATTAAGTCTACTTAGCCTCATTTTGCTTTTGAGAAAATGCAAACTCAGAGAGTTGACTAAGATTAAATAAGATAGCCATACAGTTATTCAACTAGTAAGTAACGGAGGAGCGATTTGAACCCCGATTTGACACTAGAGCCCAAGCTCTTGGTCATTAAATTCAACTGTGTTTTAGAACAGACTTCCAATGAAACCCAAAGAATGGTTACTACCCTTCAGCAATTGCCCAATAACTATTTGGGGCTAAGGATCGGTGTAAAAGTGTACAAGACACACAGCCCCTGACTTCAAAGACTCTACATTCCTATGGAAGGAAAGTCGAAAATTACTTTAGAAAATCACACAGAGTATGATGGTAACATGCAGGGAAACTTGACTGTGAAACCCAGCTGGGAAAGATGAATGAGGGTATGCTTGCTAGAGGAGGCCACATAAAAAAGCATCAGAGTCTCTTCAGCATGAGCAGATGATAGGCAGAAAAATGAAGTAACATAGAAAAAAGCAGAGTATTCCATACAGAGGGTGAATCTGCAAGCACCTGGAAGTGAAGGAGAGTATCAGCTGTTTAGGGAAACCATTTAGGGATTATGCCTGGAGGGTACAGTTAGAGACTGTAAGTAGTGGAAAGCAAAACAAGAGACACAAGTAGGGACCAGGAAAGGCTCAAAACCAAAAGTTATTTTATGGATTATTTATCTTGTGGTTTAGGAAAACAAAGAAGAAAAATACTGGTACTATTTGATCTTAAATTAGGATTTCTGGACAAAGACAATATATCTTTAGTTTGCATTTGAAAGATAGTATGTTCCAGAACTTAGTATTCTGTATGCCTTAATCTCTGCAGTTGCTTTCAACAAGAGCCATCTAGTAAGACACATGCTAGCATTCACCAAAAATAGATGCTGGAAGCCAAGAAAAGTTCCATGATTTGGCTTCCTGATATAACCATGAAACTTGCTCTAGTGATCTAATTTCTAGACCAAAATTATTGCACTAAATATTAAAATCAAAAGGATTCTAGGGATATGATAGTTTGAATGCATTCTGATTGTAATTACCTCCCAATGCCAACCAACTGATTGAAAACCCCTCCTGGGCCCAGCAGCTGTGGGTCCGGCAGGTATGCGGGTCTTTCTCCAAAACAATCCAGGAGAAACTACAGATGCAGAGAAATAAAAGATATCAGAACAAAAAACGAGTGAGAGAGAAGAGAAAAAAGAAAGTTGAAAGACCAAAGAAAGAAGGAAAGAAAAAGGGAGAAGAAAGGAAGGAAGGAAGGAAGGAAGGAAGGAAGGAAGGAAGGAAGGAAGGAAGGAAGGAAGGAAGGAAAAATGGAAGGAAAAATGGAAGGAAGGAAGGAAGGAAGGAAGGAAGGAAGGAAGGAAGGAAGGAAGAAAGAAACAAAGAAACAAAGAAACAAAGAAACAAAGAAAAAAAGAAAAAAAGAAAGAAAGAGAAAACTTGGAACACACTGGAAAACTGAAGACAATCTCTAAATGATGTGAGTTGGGAAAGTAGGTAGTAGAATCCTGGGATGGAGGATAGCTGGAAGTTTTAGCAAGAGAACAAAAGAATGAGTAGTAAAATTAAATTTTCTTTTTTTTTCCTTGCACAATAGCCCACATTATTACAAATGTATCTTGGAGTTATACCAAGGCAGATCAAAACTTCTGCTGGGGTAGATAATTTTTCTTAAACTTGTAAACTTAACAGTGTCCCTGAGACATTCCCTTCTCTCACTTCCTGCTTACTACTCGCAGGTTTGGCAGACTAGATCATAGGGAGACTACCCTCTCCTTGTGGAGTTTCATCTCAAGGTTTAAAGCATAAACCTGATCTGAAGGACTGTCTGGTAAATAGTTACTGATGTTAGTGGTTCAGTGATACTAGGCTCTCTGATCTCACTTAACTTAAAGACTAGCACAGAATATGGCCTGGTCTTAGTTTTCTACACATTACATGCATTTATCAACTCAAATAAAAGAAATACAAACAAATAGAAGCTATACATCCTGTAAATGAGAATTATTAGAGCAGGTAAACCAAGAATTTTTTAAATGATAATCTAGTTAAGACAATAAGCTCTTATCAATATGAAACAAGAACAAGAAACCATAAAATAGAATATAGGGGAAATATGAGGTAAGAAAATGTAATAACTGATATAAAGAACACAATACATGAGATAGCTTAATGAATATAGTGGGAGAACAAATAAGTGAGCTTAAAGATCAGATTAGAAACTCTCTGAAGGAAAACAATAGGTAAGAACAAAGAGAAAATACAAAAGAAAAGCTAAAAACTGTAGAGAATAAATGAATTTTGGATGAATCCCCAAAGGAGAGAGATGACAAAAGAAAACATGTGAAGAATGAATAGATACTTTTCAAAATTAGAGTTGACAGGAATCCATCAAAATCCTAGAGGAGAACATAGGCAGTAACCTCTTCAACACTGGCCCCAGCAACTTCTTAAGACACATCTCTAAAGGCAAGGAAAACAAAAGCAATAATGAACTCTTGGGACTTCATCAAGATAAAAAAAAGCTTCTGCACAGCAAAGGAAACAGTCAACAAAACTAAGAAAGAGGCAACCCACGGAATGGGAGAAGATATTTGCAAATGACATTACAGATAAAGGGCTGGTATCCAAGATCCGTAAAGAACTTCTCAAACTCAACACCCGAAAAACAAATAATCCAGTCAAGAAATGGGCAGAAGACACGAACAGACTCTTCTCCAAAGAAGACATACAAATAGCTAACAGACACATGAAAAAATGTTCAACATCACTAGCCATCAGGGAAGTACAAATCAAAACCACAATGAGATACCACTTTACACCAGTCAGAATGGCAAAAATTAACAAAGCAGGAAACAACAAATGTTGGTGAGGATGTGGAGAAAGGGGAACCCTCCTACACTGTTGGTGGGAATGCAAGCTGGTGCAGCCACTCTGGAAAACAGTATAGAGATTCCTCAAGACGTTAAAAATAAAGCTACCCTATGACCCAGCAATTGCACTACTAAGTATTTACCCTCAAGTTGAAAGACTTTAAATTGGTAGGGCTGATAAGGGGCCAAATGGAGAATAAGGAAAAGTCACACCTAGATATTATAAGAATGAAGAATTCAAAAGCAAAGGGGAATGGGAAGGATTTCAGCAAAATAGATTACTGGCAGGGTGCTTGGCTTGTTCAGTTGGTGGAATGTGTGACTCTTGATCTCAGGGTTGTGAGTTTGAGCCGCACATGGGGTGTAGAGATTACTTAAAAAAAAAAAATCTTTAAAATAAAGATTATCTGCAAAGAAACAAAAATCAGGTTAACAATAGACTTCTCAAGAGCAAACTAAAAATAATAAGAGAATATACTATTATTTTTAAAGTACTCAAAAAAAGAAGCATGAACTTAAAATATCATAACTAGAGAGATTGACATATAAAGATTAAGGCTCAAAAAATATTCTCATGCATAAAGGCCTCAGAACTTTTACCATAAAATGGCCCTCATTTAAAGATACCTTTTGAAGAACAAAACTATGAGATGCTGAAAGAGAAATGGAAAGTAAGCATGAAGAATTATCCTGGTTAAGCTTATTTTTATGTTAGGTAAGTAAAAGTAAGGGTGGAAAAGGAAAAAGTATACTGACAACAATCTAAAACTGAAATTCTAGGTAATAATAACAAAATAGTGAAAGGCAAGACAAAAATATATTAGAAATCATCCAGTTTTTTTGTGTTAGGAAGAAGATATCAATATTTACAAATTTAGGAAATCAATAAGGAATAAAAAAACAGAAAGTATGAGTCTTAAGATAAAGACAACAATCAAAATAATAAAAATAGAATATGTAACTTTTAACCCAGAAGGAGAAAATTTTATTCCGTAGAAAGGAGGAAAGATGGGGAGAAGGTATTGAAAGAGAAGAATGAATGAAAACAACAGGATGGCAGAAAGAAGTCTTAATTGAACAATAATTACAATTTACATTTAAATTGAAAATGCGGATTAAGATAGCAGAAATAAGATCTAATTTCATAGTAACTACACCCTTTAAAACACAGAGTAAACTTTCTAATTAAAAGACCAAGACTCCATAATTGGATGAAGAATTATCTTGTCTGGAAAAGACAAACAGAAACGAAAAATACTCAGACTGAGAAAAGAAGGATGGAAAATATACACCAGGCAAATCTGAATCAAAGACAGCTTGGCATTTTCTTATACAATTCACACAGAGCGGACAGACAGGAGTCACCACTGCAATGCAACTAGATCAAGAGTCAGACACCACAGAGACAAGAAAGAATTTAGCAACAAGCAATGGAGGCACACATGAGTCCAGATAAGGACCCAGGAGCAGCAGCAGGGGCACGATTGCACTTGACGTGAGAGTCACTGTACTGGAGAAGGCAACCCTAGGTAGGAACCAGGTGGATGTGGTACAACAGCTCTGAGATCCATCTGTGGAGTGACTCTGAGCTGATTTGCTACAGAATATCTAATATCTATTGTTAACTGGGAAGTAAGAATTTAAAAATATGTGACTATGGGAGCCCCTGGGTGGTTCAGTGGGTTAAAGATCTGACTCCTGATTTCAGCTCAGGTTATGATCTCAGGGTCATGAGATCCAGCCCTGTGCCGGGCTCCATGCTACATGTGGAGCCTGCTTAAAGATTCTCTCTCTTCCTCTCCCACTGCCCCTCCCCTGCCTCTCTTTTTCTCTCCCTCACTAAAAAAATTAATAATAATAAAATAAAAACGTGACTGTGTTTGACCCTGGAACAACATTGGTTTGAGTTGCAGGTCGACTTATATGTGGATTTTTTTCCCCATAAATACAGTATACTATTGTAAACATGTTTTCTCTTTCTTATGGTTTCTTAACATTTTCTTTTCACTAGCTTACTTTATTGTAAGAATACAGTATATAATACATAGAACACGCAAAGTACGTGTTAATTGACTTTATTTATCGGTAAGGTGTCCAGTCAACAGTAGCCTATTGGTAGTTAAGTTCTGGGGGAATCAAAAGTTATGTGCAGATTTTTGACTGCATAGGGGTGGGGGGTGGGGAGAAAGCACCTCTAACCCCTGTGTTATTCAAGGGCAGCTATCGTCCTAATGAAAAAAGAAAAAGAAAGAGATGGAAAAAAATGAAGTTAGAGTAGTAAATAAGCAAAAAAAAGAAAGGGGGAGAGGGAAGAAGGGAGGAGGGACAAAGGAAGAAAAGATAGGTTATAATCAAGAATAAAATATGGCAGGAATAAAAGGCAAAAATTCAGGTTTTTTAAAACTGATAGAATTGTGCTTTGCCTATAAAATAGTATTAAATCTGCTTTAGATGGAAACAGATTGTCTTGCACGTACTCCTAAATATTTGAATGTTTGCACTTTTACTATTTTATTTATAAGTATATCTGAGATTATGGGACTCCATTTTAGTAAAAAAAGGAAAAAACAGCATTTTTTTTTTTATTAGATAACCAAAGCTGTCAGCACTTGGCTTCCTTCCGTGGGGTCAGCTGTGGGACAGAAATGCAGAACTTTACTTCATATAACCCTTCTCCCACCTGTTCTGAAAGTTCCAAAGTAGCAGTTTTGTGTGACTGGACATTGCTCTCACCAGAAATGACACTGGCCTCATTTTGCAATGGCATCTGTAACTGACATCCCTGAGGAGAGAAAATTCATAAAATTTTTATTTTCTGGGATAGAACAGAGGAAAACAGATGTAAAGATTGACTCTCCCAGTTTCCTTCCAAGAAGGGGATTTATAGAGCATAGATTATCTTTCCTTATTATAAGAAATTTCCACTTGAATATTGAAGACAGAAGCTCATTCTATTTTTTTAAAGATTTTATTTATTTATTTGAGACACAGAGAGAGAAAGAGAGTATGAGCAGGGGGAGAGGCAGAGAGAGAGGGAGAAGCAGGCTCCCCACTGAGCCAGGAGCCCGATGTGGGGCTCGATCCCAGGACCCTGGCACCACGACCTGAGCCGAAGGCAGACGCTTAATCATCTGAGCCACCCAGGCGCCCCCAGAAGCTCATTCTAAAATGAGTCTTGAAAGGTTAATACAGGAAGTCTACCTACATAGAGATAGAGATATCATCCCTTATCATTTTTGTTATTATTTTAACAATTTTTAATAAACCTTTCACTTGGTGTATGGAGAAGATGCGAATATCCCATGTTATCTTTTGCATCCAACATCAAAGTAAAAATAGAAGACCCTACCTTGATCTGCCTGTTTTTCATCATTGCCTCTACTAATTGAATTTTTCTTTATTAAGAGTCATGGATGTTTTCAAGCTAGCAACTTTAGAATCATTATATTTATTACTGGGAATTATTAATACTTATTTTTCTATTTAATATTGCATAAGAGAATTGTGTTTCTCTTTCAAAGTAAAAACCTGAAAGTAAATTTAATTTCTAATGGTTTTTAATTTTTTCATGGGGAGATGCTTCAGGAGGCCATCTCATGCATAGAGGTAGATATTAAATGTTATATTTAATAAAGACAAATGGACACTGGGAAGGAAGTTTGTCAGTAATGCTTTGTTCAGCTCTGCCCTTTTTAAAATAAGTTAATGACTTTTGCTTCATGACCCATTTCTAATGGTAGCTTGGTCTTTTCAAAGAGGATGCCACTGTCATAGTTCAGAGGTATTAGGCAGTCATAGCATTGTTGTAAATTAAAAGCAGGTGGGTAAGACTTAAATGTTACACACCTTTAGAATAAAAGGCCACCAACTAGTTAAAGAAATAGAGTATTTGCAGACAATAGATTGTAAAGACGTACTTGGTAAGAAAATGTCTTGATTGTAAAATTCTGTTTTAAAGCATATTTATAACTAGATTTTGAAGTGCGCAGCTTTTCTAATTTAATACTTATTGCATATTATGTGTTTTAATGCAGATGGTGTTTCATTTATATAAAAGCAATACTTTGTCTCTCTTTACTCTCAAAGCAACCATTTTGCTTTATCTGATTTGGCTTCACTTGAGTTTTGGTTGTAAGACTCAGGGAAAGTCTAAGATGATTTCTCATTTGTGATTATAAAGTATTCCTATGGGATCTAGGCTGAAAGTCAAGTCATGTTAGTAAAATAATTTCTTTCATTTCAGAGTTACCTGTTGGATCTGGTAGAAAAAGCACAGATGTAAGAATCAAAATCCTGTTATCTACTCCTATCCCTGAACTGGGCTTGACTTATTTAATATCTTTAATCAAGGATTTTATCTTCAGAAAAAAAAGTAACTCCACATCAATTACAAGATAATCAGTTTAATTAAGGATATGCATTTAGTGTTTTCTTTAATATATTGCCATATTGTGGGTTGTTATGGAGCAGTACAGAATTTTCGAGTAGGTAAAATAGACAAGATCAGCACATGTGAACAAACCATGGTAATAACTGAGCAAACATGATTGCTCATCATAGAGCAGCTATAGCAAGAGAATGTTTTGCAGAGGTGCCTGTTAGTCAGAGATGGCTTTATACAGGAAGTGTTTTGGGTGCTGGAAAATATTATTTACTTCTCATGTCTTAACATTCTTTTTCTTTTTAAGATTTTATTTATTTATTTTTTAGAGAGAGAGAATGTGTGCAAGTCGGGGGAGGGAGAGAGAGAGGGAGAATCTCAAGCAGATTCCCTGCTGAGTGTGGAGCCTGAAGTGGGGCTCAATCCCATGACCCCGAGATCATGACTTGAGCCGAAATCAAGAGTCGAACACTTAACCGACTGAGCCACCCAGATGCCCTGTCATGTCTTAACATCCTTTCTTAGTGGCTGGTCATTCAGAGTAATCCCAGGTTGTGTTGAGTTTCTGAAAAACTCAGATATAATGCTAGGTACAAAGATACAAGTGACAAACATGCCAGCAACATCTGAAACATAACCTAGACACAGCGACTGTATCCGTTCTGTCTTATTCCTTTCCCGTGCATACCTCTAATCTGCCATTTGATCTTAGTATGTACCTCTTTTAAGTGGATCTACTCTTTCTTTTACTGGCTATCTTCTGTGTTTCTGAGATATCTAGCTCTGTATCAAGACAAGGGTGAGTTACAATCCTGACCCTGTTACCTATTTTGTATGATCAGGTTTGTACTTTACATAGTTTATTTTGGAGGCAACACATAGAAGACAATAGCAGAAGGAAGGAACTGGAGGTAGAAAGAGCAATTTTGAGATCTTATAAAATCCTATGTGAGAAATTAAGTGTACTTGAATTAAGACATGGGGAGGAAAGAGGAGATGAACCTGAAAGCATTTATGAAAGACTCTCCAAATTTGAAGAACTAGACGTGAAGGAGCAAGATTTGTTTATCCACAACTGTAGTTGGTCCAGCATGGCTATGGGAACTCCCTCGTCGTCAGGAACCTCAACTCTCGTTGCTTTACTCCTTGAGACATGCAGCGTCCATGCTGTAGTATGAAGGAGCCTCTCCATCTCCCCCACTTCATGTGCCTTCCTGCTAGCAGAAAGGAAAAAAGGAAGCAGATTCCTTTTTTAGAACACAGGTTCTGGCAGTTGTAAACATTACTGCTACTGACGTCAAGGGGAAAAAGCAGATACAGTCTTTATTCTGGGTAGACACGTGCCCATCTGAAATCCAGGGTTTATTAATCAGGAAAAAGTAGAGAAGACATATTGAAAACAACTCCCAGTTATAAGAACTCCCAGGCTCCGCCCCCAACCACCCAGAAATAGAAGAATGAGGTGAAACTTGGATGTTTTCTCTGTTTTTGTCAGCCCAATAGATGGCAGAGAAGTTGAAGACATGGATACGGATACAGATACTGAAGCACACACTTTTACACATATACACAAGCATGTACGTGTAGAGGTGTGTGTATTTGGCGCAACAATGTCTGGGCAAACCACTCTACAACCTACTCACATGGTGAGTTAAATCACACTTACATGGGAAGCCCGAAAAGGAACAAAACATTCTGGTTGAGTTATAAGTACTCCAGGAGAAAGATAAATTCCCAAACCAAATGGTGTTTTAAATTCTCTTTAAGATTTCACGTTATTAAAAAAAAATTTTCACATTATTTCCTTTAATTTAGAGTAGAAATGGAAGGATTTGGGAGAGAGAGCAGAGCTGCTGGATCATTACTATAAACATGAAGAGCTCATAAAACATATAATTAGAAGTAATATTATTTCAATCATAAATTATTACTGAAGATATTATTTTCCTGATATATCCTAAAAATTGCTTAGTATATGGCTTTTTATCATTTCACAATTTCCATGCTGCTCTATTATTTGAAAATGCAAAAATGATTTAATTTTCAAATCCATAATTAGTATACCAAACACTCCACAAATGAATAATAATCTGACAATTTCCTCTTGGCAAAAATCAATTTCATACATATCAAAACAGTAGAATAAACCAGGGCCTCTCCTCTACTGTATCCTGTTGTACATATCCTACTGTTATGGTTCTAGAATTTTATGGCTTAGCCTTTTGTTTTTTTGTTTTTGCTTTGTTTTTTTATACACAGTTATTGCTTGGGATCATTTCCTGTGTGAAGAGTCGTGAAGTGTGAAAAAGAAAACAGATAAAGTGGATCTCTAACATTAGAACCCAGCACCTTTGGGGAAGTAGCTGAGGCGCGTAAGCCTTAGATATTTCAAGGCCGATGAGTTTGGAAAAAATAGCCAAAGTTTAAATGTTAGGTGACAGAGATAATAACCAGACAGATCTCTTACAACATGTTTTTTTCAGAGAGATAAGAATGTTAATGAGGTCAGAGAGCAACTCATTGATGGCATAATAAGTCACACAGATATTGCATGGAAGAAAACATGAAAAGAAGTTTAAGGAAGGAAATAAGATTTTAACCTTTGGGTTTGAAAGGCCTTTACCATGACTCACACTAGGGTTACTCATTTTGGACTAAATAACGGGATCGATAACATTTGATTCTGTAGCTTATATTCCATCAGTCCTGATATCAAATTACTGCATTTCAAACTTCAGAAATTGCATATAAATATACAGTAATGTTCCGACTTTGCTACAAAAGGTCCCAGAAAATTTGTGACATGTCTTGGGGAGCAAAAGGAGAAGACATGTTTCAGTTCAGAGCATCCACGTTCTAACAGCCCTGAAGCAGAACCACTTTGTCAACATAGACATGCTTCTTCATTGCTGTCAAGACGGTCTTAGGTTTCTCCATCTGTTGTTTTTGCGCATTGTAAGAACAGAAAGTTGCAGTATTTGGAATTCACTAACTAGTCAGTGAGACTATGCCAGCATTTTACATTTATCATTTCCAAAGGCTATTTGGGGAGTCCTTTTAGGATATGTCCAATTTTTTTGAAAGATTTTATTTATTCATTTGACAGAAAGAGAGAGCACAAGCAGGGGGAGCGGGCAGAGGGAGAGGGAGAAGCAGGCCCCCCACTGAGCAGGGAGCCCCCACTGAGCAGAGATCCCAGGACCCTGGGACCATGACCTGAGCCGAAGGCAGATGCTTAACCGACTGAGCCTCCCAGGCGCCCCCGGATATGTCCGATTTTTATCTGATGATTTTGATCAGTAATGTATGCTTCAACTCTCTAGCTCTCTTACCTATTTATCAGAACAGGTTTTGTGTTTGGACTGTGAGTTCATGTATATAATAGCATTTCATAAACGAGGTGCTATCTGAAAATGAGTTACTATCATTTTAGAGCAGATGCTAGAGGAAGCCAGCCTTGTAGAATAATGGCCAGAGGCTGGACTCGTGTCCTCCTGTACACAGGTAAACATGCAACACTAGACCCTCAAAGAATCTGGACTTCCCTTTCTTCAAAATTAAAAGGTGGTTGAATTAATGATCTTTAAGATTCTTTTCATCTTAAATATTCAGATGTTAGAATAGGAAAATCCACTGGAAGTTCAAGCAGCACTGAGGTGAAATGCGTAAAAAAATATATAGCCAATTCGGCCTGTAAAAGGGTGCCTGGGTGGCTCAGTTGGTTGGGCGACTGCCTTCAGCTCAGGTCATGATCCTGGAGTCCCGGGATCGAGTCTCGCATCGGGCTCCCTGCTCAGCGGGGAGTCTGCTTCTCCCTCTGACCCTCTTCCCTCTCATGCTCTCTATCTCTCATTCTCTCTCTCTCTCTCAAATAAATAAATAAAATCTTTAAAAAAAATAAAAGAAATGAAATACTGATACACGCTGTGACATGGGGCACCTCACATAAGTCACACTAAGTGAAAGGAGGCAGACACAAAACACTACAGGGCTGTCCAATTCCATTTATGTGAAATGCTCAGAATAGGCAAACCTATAGAGACAGGAAGTGGATGAGGGGTTGTGCGGAGTCATGGCTAAAGGCTGTATAGGATTTCTTTTTGGGCTAATGAAAGTATTCTAAAACTGATTGTGGTGATGGATGCACAGCTCTATGTGTCCACTAAAAGCCAGCCATGGAAATGGGCATTGAAATGGCTGAATTGTGCAGCACTTTAATTATAGCTCAGTAAAACTGTTTAAAAAAAAACCATGTAGCTTTAGAGGTGCCAGGAATACACATTGGAAGTATCTCAGTGGTTCTCTTGTACTGGGATGCCAGTCTCTGGTTAAAAATTACTTGATTGTTCTCAGCAATGAAAATGATCATTAATGTGAGAAATGCAAGACAGGGATAAATTTATCTCAGGTGCTTTCTTACTGACTCCTATCAACTCTTTGCCGTGCCTTTACCTGCTGTTAGTAGTATGGTCTTCACTCGCTCTCGTTTGACGATGAAGGTCTTTATCATCACGGCCTCTTGCTTTCCAACCCCATACTTCTGTCTGTAGCCACTCCTACCTGCCGCAGCCATGGAACTGGATTTTATCTGAGCAATAAACACTGAGCTGCAGAAAGGGTGATTCGGAGCTAAGCAATGGTAACACATGTATTTGCATGGCATAGGCATCATCGAATTTTGTTCTGTGACCAGAGGAGATATTATTGTCCTCAATTTACAGAGAAGGGACCAGGGGCCAAAGAAGTTAAATGTTTTGTGTAAGGTCAACAGCTGTTAATTTGCAAATCCTGCATCAGAATTTAATCCCACCTGATATCAAAAGCCAAGTTCTTTCTTTCACATTGCGCTGACATTTTTTTACAAAGATGAAAAACAGCGACTCTTTTGGAGTACTCTATACTTTTAAAATAGCATTGTTATATAAAACCTCCTAGTAATACAAATAATCCAGGAAGCTTGGAGAGAAACTGAAACTTTAAAAATCTGTCTAACAAAGATCTAGGAAAAATCTACCTAAGTGAAGGATTTTCAGTTTTATAGAAAAAGTCTATACAGAGCGTCTTTACAAAAAGTGTTCTCATATGAATTTCGAGTGTAATTCAATTTACAGAAATCAGAGGCAGTTGCTATGTTGAAATATTAATCAGAGAACTTAATTTTAAGTCCTAGTTCTTCCACCAACTACTTGAGTAAATTGTGAAGCTACACGTGCTTCAATTTCCTCAATAATAAAACATGAGTAGAGACATTATCTTTTACTCATTCATCTATCCACTCACTCACTCATTCATTCATCAATTACATGCCCAAGTTTTCTTCTAAATGATATAAATTCCATAGTGAGGAAGACAGAACAAAACCTTTCTGTGAGGGTCACCTGCTAATATGCTCTCTGCTCTGTTTCCAACTTTCTCATATTCTGCTGTTTGTGGTAGGGCTCAACGTTGCCTCAGGCTCTCTTGCTCTCTGACTTCTGGGTAAGCTCAGCATATAGAAGGTACTGGCAGAGTAAGGAGTAGGAGGTGTGGAGGAACCAAATTATTTATCTCCCAATTATCCTTCTTTAATGAGTGCTGCTTCTGCCAGGAAACCCCACTATGATTCTGCTTCTAGAAATACTACTTCTTTCCACTATCTCTACAGCCATAGGGGTCATAAGAGCTTCCCACCATTGCTTATATCTCGCTTCCTCATGATCCTATTTTTTGAAGAAAAAATATAGTCTGTCATTCCAAAGAACTCTACAGACACCAAACAAGATAATCACTATGCCAAACACATCAATGTGCATAATAGCTAAACTGTTGAAAATCAGTTATAAACAGAAATTTTTGAAAGAGAGATAAAAAAAAAAACAAAGTTAAGAAATTTTGCTGAATTTTGGTCAGAGACAATGGAAGTAAGACAACAAGATGTCTTTAAAGTACTGAAAAAAAATGAGCAAAAGACCCTCTCAACCTAGAATTCTATATCTAGCAAAAATATCCTTCAAAACTGAAGGTGCGTGGCACCTGGGAGGCTCAGTCAGTTAAGTGTCTGCCTTCAGCTCAGGTCATGATCCCCAGGGTCCTGGGATCGAGCCCGGCATCGGGCTCCTTGCTCAGAGGGAGTCTGCCTCTCCCTCTCCCTCTGCCCTTTCCCCTGCCTGTGTGCTCTCTTTCTCTCTCAAATAAATAAATAAAATCTTTTAAATAAAATGAAGGTAAAATAAAGACATTTTCAAAAAAGAACTGAGAGAATCAGCCACCAGCTCACCAGCGCTGAAAGAAATGCTAAAGGAAGTTCTTCAGGCTGAAGGAAAATTATCCTGGATGAAAAATTAATTCTGTACAAATGAATGAAGAATGACAGAAATGGTAGATGTATAAGCAAATATAAAAACTCTCTCATTTTTAAAATGTCTTTATAAAATGGATTTAAAAATAATAATAGTAACAACATATTGTGGGCTTTCTAAAATACATAGAAAGTAAAGTGAAAGGTAGGAAAACGTAGCCCAAGTGATGAGGTGAGGGGGCAGGGTTGGTAGGAAGTATAATTTCATGAGATTCTTATATTCTACACAAAGTTTTATAGTATTATTTAAAGTTACACTGTGAGAAGATAAAGATGCAAATTGTAAATCTTACAGCAACCACTAATAAAAGAGAAAAAAACAGGGTTATAACTAACGAACAGTACAAAAATTTAAAACCTTTATGATTCTACAAGCAGTATCTCAGCAACAAATGTATTCTGTTTGCTAAAATACACCTGCCTAGGTTTCTTTCAATAACTTGCCTAATTCTTGATTCCTCCATATTTCGAATATAAAATTGTAAAGAGTATTATATACCTGTTTCTAATTCCCCGTTTGGGAAGAAAAACTAGAAGAAATATATAGGTAAGAATTGGAGCAACTTCAATACCCTTCAGGTAATTTATCCACACCTCTTCAAAGAATGCTGGTCACTTGACCATTTTCAACTCTATTCATGGAGGGCCTGCTTCAATGACATGAGAACCTTGGTATTCTCATAGTTATTGTGTGATATTATGCTGTCAGCACTAGATCTATTAGTTTTTTTTTTGGTCTTTGATGTTTCCATGACTGTGTAGCTATAATATTTATGTGTTCTTGGTTGGATAGGTTTCATTTTATTTGAGTAGAGGTCTGATTAATTTCAGGTTTCAGTGTTAAGCATAGAGCGCACAATATAATTTTGACTTCTGTCTGGCACATTGTCACAGGGTTGGAGAGCCTCTACGTTGTTGAGAGCTTAAGATCAGAAAGGTAGAATGTGTGTTCTCAAAGCCTTGCTGGGGAAACAAGTTTACAAATTATTTGGCTGATATTAAAAAGAAAAATAAGATGTTTTATAGAATTTCCATGTAATTCTTCTGTTGCTCTTACAAAGTTGAGGAATGCATAGTTATACGTTGAGATTCCTTTATGAAATATAGTAGTAATTCTATTAATCTTAGTATGTTTTGTTTTGAAATTTCACTAAGACTTTAATAAATACAGATTACAATTTTAAGTGCAGCACCTCAAAATTTTAAGAAGTTTGTGAATAGGAAAGGATTAACCTAGGCAGCACAAAGACTTTCAAAATGAATTCTAGGCCAATTATCATAGCAAGACAACATTCATTCATAGTAGAACAAGCACTTATTAAAAATCTCATTTATGCTAAGTGCTGTAAGGGGCACCTTCATGCACTAAAGGCTCATATCTACATATGTATATTAGAATATGTATGGAAGTATATTTGAGAAAGAATACTCAAGGTAAAAAAAAGATGGAGTATGGTTGGAATGAGAGAGAGAGACTTGAGACAGAGAGAGAGAGAGAGACTTGAGACAGAGAGAGAGAGAGAGAGAGATGACAAGTACAAAGTCATTATCAAAGTAATTGAAAAATACTTTTACTTTCTTTACACTTTCTGATTTGGGGTTTAGATAATTAAACCAAAGAAATATGGATCAAGTCATTGTAACAAATTTAGTGTAACCTTTTGATATCTCCTTTGAGGGTTAAATGTACATTGACATCTTAACAATTGCTGAGTGTGCTTGCCAACTTTGGCTCACAAATTTGGTTAAAGAGAGACAGATGAAAAGAAAGGAGAGGACATTGAAGGAGGCAGGAACAAAAGAGAGAAACATAATTTGTTCCTTCCCACCATTCAAATGAAGGACAAGTTTACATTGAGTTTTCTTAAGAGAAAAATTAATCACTGTATCGTCTTAAAGCTCTTTGTAATTTTCAGATGGTTGTGGTTGATATTTCAAATATGAAATAAAAATTGTGCACTTATTTACACACATGGAAATGTGCTGAAGACATTGAATGGACATATGTATTTGATTCCAAATATATTTTCTTTTTTTAATTTTATTTTATTATGTTATGTTAATCACCATACATTACATCATTAGTTTTTGATGTAGTATTCCATGATTCATTGTTTGCGTATAACACCCAGTACTCCATTCAATACCTCCCCTCTTTAATACTTATCACCAGGCTAACCCATCTCCCCACCCCTCTAGTTTGCAGGATGGGTGGATCCAGACAAGACAAGGAAGGAAAGTTCTAGTTCAGCTCACACATATGGGGCAGGCCCAAGGTTGGCTAGTTTGGTTGGGTTGGAATACCTGAGTGGAGAGTCTTACTATGAGTCTTTTATCCTCCTGGGACCCAACAGCTGGCTGGAGCAGAAGCACAAAAGAACAAAGAGAAACATGCAAGGCCTCTTGAAGCTCAGACACAGTCAGTTCCATCTCATTCTAGTGGCTAGAGCTGGTCATATTGTAGGACTGAGTCATCTATTGTGTAAGGAATTGCAAAATCATGGATCAAGGAAGGTGGAAACAGGGAAGAGTGAATAACTGAAGTAATCAGTGAAATCTATCTTGTCTATGCTACAAATGTAAAGATGTGTAAGACACATTTGAGAGTGTGTCAACCCTGAATAGTGCATTGATATTAAGAGGATCTACTTCTTGGGGCACCTGGGTGGCTCAGTCAGTTAAGGGTCTGCCTTTGGCTCAGGTCATGATGCCAGGGTCCTGGGATCGAGCCCTGCATCGGGCTCCCTGCTCCATGGGGAGCCTACTTCTCCCTCTGCCTCCCTCCCTGTTCCTGCACTCACTCTCTCTCAAGTAAATAAATAAAATCTTTAAAAAAAAATGAGGATCTACTTCTCAAGTCTCTGTAAGTAGGGTCCCAACATTCAAGGCCTTCACTGGGCATGTCTTTGTTTTTTGTCTAATACTTTCAAGTTGCCTTTGGAAATAGTGCAATGCCCTGTAAGTGGAATGATCACAAAATTGTATGCACTGTAGTATATATGGTATTGGGGGGGTGTTATTTGTACATTGCATTTTGCTACTGTATACTGATCCATGCATCTTGTGTTCCAGCATTTGTGCTGGTCGCATTGCTATAATATTTTTTTGTCTTTCTTTCTACCAGTTCTGTTGTAAATAGAAAGTATGAAAATAATTCCATCTAAAGAAAAGTTTATTTTATGGTTATCCTTACGTTTCCCTCTAATTCCTCTAGGAGACAATATCAAGCAAAGAAATCAGGATTTGGGGATTAGAAGGCAACAAGGAAATGTTTTTACTTTATAGGTTGGTAGAATGTAAGGACAAAGATTGGCCAAGGAAGGGAGGTTCCCCAAAGAATTACATTTTCACTTATATTTTGTTTCCCTTCCCAAATTTTGTAACACGTAAGGTTTGAAAGTTCTCATTTGTCTATGTGATGTTCAGATCCATTGCTTTATGTTCTCAGAATAAATAACAGTTGTTAAAAATAGTCTAACTGCAAATCCATCAGTATATGCTAGTTCTCTTAATCATAAGCTCTCTGTTCTAATTGTGCCAATAAGATATTTTAAGGTAAGTCATCTTATGAAATATAGTCCCTTCTTTACTTATACTTTATTTTCTTCATTTTTTTTCAGCAAATGAAACCTAAAGCTGCGAAAACAAACAAAATAACTATTTTGGTGCTGACTAGTGCTTTCTAGACTTTTAAATTAAAATTATCTACTGTAATAGTTTTTACTGGATTAAAATATTACCTTCTATGGTAGCTAAACAATTTTATATTTAATTAGTTTTCAAGCAGCCATGGATGAGTGTTAAGGTTGTTTTTCTTTTTCTTTTTTCCAATTATAAAAATGAGGCAGTACATGATCAATTCACTTAGCAACATTCTTTCAGTTAGATCTGTTTCTTTCCTTTTTCATCATACATCTTAAAATTACTGAGTAACACACAGTAGTGAAACATGAATTAAAATGTTTCATAAAAATGTCAGGAAGATGTTAGCATTAAAGATATAGTTAAATATTTATAATTCACTCAAACAATATTCTTTTCTGCTTAAAGCTACAGGAGGTAATCTCTAAATAATAACTAACATTTGAGCAATCTTCTCCAGTTTGCAGAGCACTTTCAACTCTGTTTAGCTGTAGTTCAGAGAAAAGAATTGTTTAAAGCTGCCTAGCAAATAAGATGTGTAGTCCACAGCCGTATTTTCTGATTTTTAAATTTCATGTCCCTGAAAGCAGTCTGCAATCTCCATAACCTTGCAATATCTCTCCATGCCTTATCCTTTTCTCCCTCAAATTTATATAAACTCAGTTTATGCCACATACATTGGCAAGACTTTCCTCAATTTTTATTTGGCTGATACGTTCGGTCTTCATCACTAAACTGGGAATGTTATTGCTAGTAGAGATCTCTTGTGCTGTTTCTTTCATCTCTCTCTCCTGTGCCCACAAGCCCTTAACCTCTCCAGGCTCATTATATACTCAGTAACATTTGGTGACGGGATATAAAGAAATGTTTAGTCATTAGTGTAATTTATAGCATTTCATAGTTCAAACTAATTTGAAGTTTCTTTGATTTAAGTACATGTGTGCATGTCCCTAAACCAAGGAATCTGTAGCAATAAATGGCACTGAGTTTCTGGAGTATATGGAAAGAATCTGCTTAAAGTAGGCTTTGAAGAATTTTGTTGATCCGAACTATCTTTCTTGAGACATAGATTAATTTTCTCACTTTTCATTCAGTAAAGTTTCTAAATCTCCTTCTTAAAAAATAAATTTATGTTTTTCTGCTCTGAACGTTGAAAGGCTTCCAACACGTCCTGAAAGCACTGTATTTCATCTCCTAGAGTTTCAATGAACTTTTTTCTTTTCTTAATAGCTCAGTGAAACTGGAGAATAATTACTTTCTCAGTTAATGTTAAACTGATGGCATTTTTAAACAAAAAGCTGGCAGCAAATATGATGTCAAGCTATAGTGCATTGAAGAGTGGTTTGGCCACTTTGCAACTCACCTTGGAGACATCAGACTTCCTTTGTGGTGCCAAGTGAAGCATTAAGGAATAACACAATGGAGATGGAGGGGGGATGCTGGCTTTTTTTTTCTCTAGGTGTAGAATTCTGTATCTCCATGCACTGCTGCGGGAGATTGACTTTCCAATCTTTGTATAACCGGGCAGTCCTTTTGCAAAGACCCCAAGGATCCATTTACTCACAATCTAAAAAGTAAGTAGATATAAAAAAAAAAAGTTAACATTAATAAGCCACGAAAGTGCTTTAACTTTTCTCCGGTTTGTTTAAAACTTGGGATCAATTTAGAGCCTTCTGTCACACCTTTGAAATGCCTAAAGAAGACAAGAAAGCCACGTTTTCCAGCAGCAGATCAAGCATCCATGTGCACTGGTAACTGGAATGACCTATTGCAGAGTCAACCCGTTCATATAATCGTAACAGATATTTCAATCAGGACACATCTGAAAAGATACTCTTTTTATGAGTAAGTTCTATGTTGAATGCTGTGGGGGACATCCAGTAAGGATGAAGCAGTTGGAATTAGGCACAAATAACTGCACAGATAACTATATTTAATACATCTTAGAAAGCATTACGTTTAACAGTGGATGTGCAGATGAAATACTTTGTGGGTGGAAAAGAAGAAGAGGCGATTTCCTCTCTGAAGGGGCTGAGAAGTGCTGAGACAGGAGTGGGGGCAGAGCCAGGAGACCTGGGTCAGGATGGCAGATGGGGTGACCTGAGCTGTGGATTTCTACCAGTCAGACCCACAAGAGACAAGCAATTCAAAGTGAGAGAGATTGATTTTCAGCCATAAGTGCGGGTCAGGAATCAAGATGGGCGTCCCAGAGTTGGGAGTTCAGAGCTCTCTCACATCACACTGAGGACTGAGAGGATTAGAGTGATGAAGAGCTTGGCTTGGGCTGGCTCCTTTATAGGGCAGGGGAATCCCATGGAGGAGATGCTATGTGAGTAGGGAAAGGTTATGCCCAATTTTTTTTCTGGCATTGCCGGCTGTCTTAATGTGTGTGTGTATGGATGTGTGTTTGAAGAAGGACTGGATCATTTGTGCTACAGATTATGTGGTTACCACCATATTTATGTGTGGAATACAACTTTCTGTTATCTAGAAAACAGTTAACAAATGAATATATCATTCAGAATCCAAAAATCACTTAAAGCCTAAATTATCCATATCGGTTAGATTGAGGTTATCAATTGGATTATATAATTTTTAGCCCTAACTTTGTGTAAATGCAATTATAGTGGACATAGCTTCTCTAAATATATAGAAGAGATAATGACAAAGTTGGCATACAGTGGCCCTAGTTCTGTTACCTTTTTTTTAAAAGAACTTCACTGTGGCATATTGTGTATATTATAAACTTCACCCATTTCAGGTATACAATTTGATGATTTTTGGTCGCTGACAAGTGGCGTTAACATCACCTAAGTTAGTTTTAGGACATTTCCTTATCCCACCTAAGATCCCTCCTCTTTATTTACAGCTAATCCTTCTTCCCACCCTCAAACCCAGGCAATCGCTAATATACTGTCTTTATACATTTGCCATTTCTGGACATTTCATATAAATGGAATCATAAGTCTGTCATCTCTTATGTCTGGTTTCTTTCACATAGCATGATGTTTTTGAGGTTCATGTATGATGTAGCATGCATCCGTAGTTCATTCTTTTTTATTACCCAATAATATACCATCGTATGGATATATCACATTTTGTTTATCTATTCACCAATTGATGGGTAGTTAGCTTGTTTCCAGGTCTTGGCAATTATGTGTAATGCTGCCACGAACCTCTATGTGCAAGTCTTTGTGTGGATATATGTTTCATTTCTCTTGGCCAGATACCTAGAAGTGGAATTGCCGTGTGATATGATAGTTTTATGTTTAATATTTTGAAAAAAAAAATGCCCAATTGCTTTTTGAAGTGGTCCTGTTACCTTAATGTTGACAATGAAGACCGTATCTGCTATTACTATTTCTATGTGGTATTTGTTTTATCTTTGTGTCAAATTACATAGGTATAGATATATAGGTAATTTATAGGTTTATATTCATTCTTTTCTCTCAGTTCTCACAAAAATTCCATGGGTAGGAACCAACATTAGTATTTTCATATATATCTTGAATGCTTTCACTATGTTCATCTTTTCAATTGCTTCAATACTAGTAGCCTAGAATTTAACAAGCATACCTAATACGTCAAGGGAAAGAACTCATGTGGTCTAAGAGAGAAGAGGGAAGTATCAATATTTGTTGATATTAAGAGGCTGGGTAAATTATGAAGAATCTAAAATCACATATGGATGAATTGAATGAGATGCATGAAGAGGTGCATTTCTTTATTGGGTGGCCCATTTAAGCAAGAAATGGAGTGCATTTTAGAAGATGAAAAATCACACTGATACCTAAGAAGTATCCCATGATTGGTACTGTCTCAAGCTGACCGTGACTCACACTTAGTTCATGCCAGCCCACAGATAAGTGGGTGAATTCTTCCAGGGTAGAAACTAGTTCTATTTATCGTTTTATCCTTGATAACTACATCACAATAGAGACACAATGCATACTCTGTTGATCAAATGTAACAATGAATAAATATGTACTTTCCAGAGATAACCTCAGAGGCATTAGAGTTATATCATGGCGAGTATACAGCAAATAAAAGTAACACTGAGGGATATCCAAATCACAGGATTGATTGGTTATCATTTGTTAAACTAAAACTATTTCAGCAAGGTAGCCTCACCTCTGTGCTTTAAGTTTCATTACGAATTTCCTCCCAAGGCCAAACTGTTTTTGAGGGTACTTTAATTGTGTATATCACGTATACTCGGCCTCATAGAAAAAACCCAAGTTAAAGATGGCCCAGTGATGTGGAATTTAGGGTATGGCAAGCTTTTATTGGGAGGGGAAAAAGGTGTATCCTCACGTGTATATTGTATTAACCTAAACAAAATAGTACCTCGATAAAGACATCAGTTCTCAAGCCCGTTAAGATTTAGGCTTAGATCCTAATAGCTTCTCCAGTATTTATCTATTATTTTAAGGAGTTTTAACTTAATAAATACTTGGTAATTTTCCCTATTTCTTCCTCTAATTGACTTAGAATGAAGACAGACAAAAGCAGATAAATAATTACAGCAAAGAGGCTGATTGATTAATGCCATTAACATATTTTTTGATTAAAGCTAGAATGAATCTGATGGTGGTAAGACAGTACATGACTGATATTTTCAAACACTGCCTCAGCACTGACTCAGGAAACAACTTGGCAACCACCGTCAAAAGCCTTAAAAATGCTTGTGCCTGTGAGTAAGTAATCCCTCTTCTTGAAATTTACCCTACGAATATAAAGATAAATGTAGGAAATATGGACATACTTGGGAAAAGCTATCTGCAGAAAAATATCAATCACCGGCTCTACTTTCTATTTTTAGGCCCTGGAAACAACTTATATAAACAATAGGGAGTGATTAGGTATCTATAAAATGACCCATTTGGTGGAATATAAGGTAGCCATTAATAATGCTGGTGATTACAATCTTGTAGCACACAAGAAGATGCTGGTGATAAAGTTGTACATAAAATTGATACAAAGTCTTGCATGCATTTTGATGTATATATTTATTTATTTTTTAAAATGCATGAAGGAAAAAATCCTAGAAAAAATTATACCAAAATACTAATAGAATCAGGCTCCTATGTTAAGCACACTTTGTCTTTTTTGGTTTTGTTTCTGTATGTGGTTATGTTACATCCAGGACAACAAAACATGACAATAAAATTACTCATTAAAATTTTAGTTCAAAATAAATCTTTAACTTTCTTTTCGTTCTTTTTTTTTTTAGTGTAAGTAAAATCTATTGACTGCTAATCATGGGCTGTATAGGAGGCTTCTATGTATCGTATTATTTAATTCTATTACTATTTCATGGTGCAGATACTATTCTTCACTTCATTTCATTGAGTGGGAAATTCTAGCTTATCGACTTAATCGTGTTAAGTGAGGTAAAGTAAGAGGGTTTAAGTGTAGCATTGAGTGAAATCTTAATCCTGGCCAGTTCTCTCCAGAGCATAACCTCTTACCCAATACATTGTCTACCTCAAAATGGGAACCGGGGATTGGGAGATAAACTTGAGACCATACAGATTTAAGTGTCTGAAAAGAAAGGAAAGGTATGCTCCTTCCAGATTTTGGTTTTGCATGAAAAGAATTTTCATGTCTGAATTTTTCACTTACAGTCCGGACATCTGGCAACATGAGCTCAGATGCGAGGGATTGAAAGTCAGAACAAGCAAAAGGCTTTGGCATGTTTCCTCATGATGGCTTTTACTTGTCCACCTGACTCAACTCCAAACCACCATTAGATTCCTGCTTGACTTCAGGGATCACTCAGTAAGGTTTCTTGGGGACAGGAGTGACTGCTAGCCGTATTTGGTATTCCTGGACACCTTTGTTTTCTAAAAAGGAGAGCTTGGGGGAACATGCAGTCCGGACACAAGGAAACAGGAGTAATATTTCCTGCCCAGTATTGTAAAGACAAAATGCTGATGTGTCCCCCACCCTGATTCAAGGGCCAGGGACAGCGACCTTTCACGTGAGCCTTTCAAGGAGTGGGTGGGTGGGTGGTATTTCCTTTCTCTTTCCGTGAGATTATCTGACTCACCCTGTCTGATCAGCTGAGACAATCCTCTGAGAAGAACTCTGAATGAGAATTACAGTAACAGCCTTTGTCTGACAGCAAAGAGATTTTTCCCTGAGCCAGTGCATTTGGTCTGGAGATGAGCCCAAAGCAGTTTTACACTAGAGCAGTTGAATTTGTCTCCAAAAAAATATTTGTTTGCACTGACTGTTTGGAATTTGAATGGGGAGTGGGAGGCTCCAGCTGGTGGCTGTGAAGTGTGACAGTGTTTATTCGAATTAGATGGCTTAAAAGGGAGTATCTATTCAAGGGAAGAACTCCTTTCTCTGTGAAATGTCCCTGCATCCAATCTCTGCTTGACTCTCCCACTCTCGCAGTTAGAATGGATTTGACACTCTTGTTTTGGTTTAAACAAAAACAAAAACAAACGAAAAGAAGAAGCCACTATTACATCCCCCACTCTCTTCCTATCATATTAGCACAGAATCCAGGATGGCCTTACGGGACTACAGAAAGCGACCGGCTCAGTTGCCATGTTGTTTGGAACAGTTTAGGCCAGAGCCCGAAGGCACATCATTTAGAAAAATGTGGACCTGAGTAGATTCGGGTGGAATGATGTCCAGCACTGGAACCATTGGATCACAGTGTTGGACTGTGTGATGAGGAAAAGCACTGCCTTCCTTTTGTACATATGCCTTACTCAACCCCTGCTTCAATTGCTAGAATCTCACCCAGTAAAGGAGATTCAGCCTGAATCTCCAAGTTCATATATCCCTGTTCCTCCTGCCCCAAAGTGAGCAATTTGTAACAATTTACCCAGCGATAAATAAATGATCGTATTGTGATGAAACAAATGGCCTTTAATCACAGAATGTTTTTGGTAGCCCCTTATAAATATTGATTACCATCTTGATTATAAGGATGTGATCTGTTACAATAAATTTTTAAGTAAACACTACTACACCTGCACACAACCAGAGGGAGGTTTGATATCAATCCAGCAACAAAAGTTCTCTTCCCAACCTTCCGCGTTCTCAACTGCCATTCGTTTTGAAAGGGATTTTAAAGGAACATTAAACATTTCGCAAACTTGCTTTTTGTGCTCAATAATTTATTTCTTGTTAGAACAGTTTTTCAGGCTAATTAAGATAAATTGTTTGTAATGAACAGAAACCTGGCATTCACCAGACTGGCTTGAAGTCTGAATTCTGAATGACTGAAAGAAGAGGAACTTGAAATTAGGAAGTGATTACTTATTCTGTAATTCGATGGTCAAAGAGAGTACATAGTCACGATTCAGATTACTGTGCATATGTAGGTTATGTTTTCTAAAGCAGTGCCAATATTTAAAACAAATCTTGCTGTCTAATTCATGGGTTAAAAATCTTTTTAAAAGGTCAGAAGTTCAATCTGAGTGCATCTTCAAAGATTAAGCCTTTTCACTGAAATGGGTCCATTGACTTTCTTCAGAGATCTGTTTCTTTTCTTTTTGCTTTCTACTTTCAGAATTTCTTCCATTTCTTCAACGCGTAGTCTAAATGACATTTTAGAAGGAGAAACATACTCAACAGACTGAACTCAGGGACCCTGGTGAAATGATGTATTTTTTTTTTTCCTCTTCTATAAGGGCATGGGGTTGAACTAGATCTTTTCAGATCCTTTCAACTCGGAAATTCCATAATTCCAACTCGTATTTCTTCATTCTCATTGCATTCTGAGTTAACTTCGATGCCTATGTTTGCAGTCTCTGAGGATCTATCCCAGTGGTTCTCAGACCAAATTAGAGCCAACCAAGTAGCACAGGTGGGGGAAATGTGTTAACATTCAGATTCCTTGCTTCTGTGCCTAGTGCTTGGGTTTAATAGACACAGGGTGGTCTTAAGAATTAGCATGTTGAGAGAACACCTATTGTCATTTCTGCAGCAGATATCTTGTGGAGCCTTCCTTATGGAAAAAAAAATGGTTTGGTAGCTTATTTATCAGTTTTATTTAACACCAAACCATTCAATTATAGCCTGTGTGAACACCAGCTGACTTCATGCTGATCATAATCTATTACATGCACACAAAGCTTACTTAATATCAAGAAAGCCAATTTTTACAGAACTCGGCTTTATTAAGATGTCTCTTTTTCTTGAAATAGCTTTTTATAAAGGGATATAAAAGGGAGAGGGTATTGAGACAAAGATAAAAACTTCAGTTCTAACTACCAGAAAATTTTTTCTCAGTCTTTGTAGGGAGAAAAATATGGTTCAAGATCTAGGATTCCATGTGGCTTAGCCAGGTATAAATTAAGATGGTTGATGAATTGAATGCATGGTTATTTTAAGCAATCAAAAAAAGAAAAAAGAGCTGGGTCCTTTTGTTTACATTTTATCACATTACATTCCACAGCACTTTAAGACATCTGGAGTGGAGCGCCTTGGGTTTACTGCATGTCAACCAACTCTTGCTTCTTCCTGCCCCTCAGACAACTGAATGAACTTGGCAGCCTATGAATCTGAGTTTTACAGCACAGATTCTTCTGTGCCTTGTGCATACAGGTTGTCTCTGTGGCCACTTGGATGTTGGTCTGTCCTTCACTGTTTTCTTAGGAAACCCACTATCATTGACACTTTCCTGATTTTAAAGACTTTTACTGAAGATTTGAAGAGACCAGGGAAATGCATGTGTCATGCATTCTTTGACTTCTTTACCCATCTCTCCACTGTTCTCCTTCACCTTTTTAAGTCTTTAATGTAGAAATTGCCCTGTTGTTTCAGAAAGGACAACATTCCTGATACACAATTTCTTTTCCTCATGACATGTTTTCTAGAAAACTTGGTCAGATGAATGTTTCTCCTTCCCCAGCTGGTTACCTATGGGACCTCTGCCATGTTAGTATATATTTCATATAAAAAGTTTAGAATGCTAGTTTATTATAAGTTTTATTCTAAAAGTTTTCAAACCTTTTAAAGGGCTATTGGATTGTGTGAATTTCCATGGATGGGGGTGAGAACTATAATAATCTACTTCGGCCAAATACATGAAATGTTTGTCTTTCTTTTCTTTCTTTCTTTCTTTCTTTCTTTCTTTCTTTCTTTCTTTCTTTCTTTCTTTCTTTCTTTCTTTCTTTCTTTCTTTCTTTCTTTCTTTCTTTCTTTCTTCTTTTTCTTTCTTTCTTTCTTCTTTCTTTCTTTCTTTTCTTTCTTTCCTTTTCTTTCTTTCTTTCCGTGGAACCCTTAACGGCATCTCATAGCACATTAGTGTCCTGTGGAGCAGTTTTAGAAACCTACTCTCAGGAAATGTGGTGTTGATTTTCCATTGTGTGCTGATGAGGAATGTGAACCAGGGAGAAAATAGAAGGCACAGCCTGGCTTGTTGAGTTGCACTTGAATTTTAGGCAAAGGAACAGGTGTAGCCAGAAGGTAAAGTGGGACACTTTTACACACATACTTTGAAATGTCTGATTTTTCCATCAGGATCCTCTTATTAAGTGGTTCTCAACCTTTGTGAATATCAAGACCCCTCTTTCACATCAAACTTTTGAGTTTTCCCACATGATTAAGTTATTATACTTTATTTCTATGTATTGAGAAAATATATAATAATAAAAGCTATGATAAAACAAGGTAAAACCACACACCTATAAAAAAGTTAATATGGAGAGCAAAATGCCAGCAGGGATGTGGAGAAACAGGAACTCTTTCTCACTGCTGGTGGGAATGCAAAATGGTATAACCACTTTGGAAGCACTTGGAAAATTAAATAGTTTCTTACAAAATTAAACAGACTCTTACCATATGACCCAGTTTTGCCCTCCTTGATATTTACCCAAACTAACTGAAAACATTTCCACACAAAGACCTGCACACTAATGTTTATAGTAGCTTTATTCATAATTGCTAAAACTTCAAAGGCATCTTGATTGCTTCAGGTGGATGGAAACATAAACTGTGGTGCATCCAGACAATGGAATATTATTCAGCAATAAAAAGAAATGAACTATCAAGCCAGGAAACTTAAATGCACGTTCCTAAGTAAAAGAAGGCAATCTGTAAAGGTTACATACTGTATGATTCCAGCTATATGACATTCTGGAAAAGGCAAAACTATGGAAACGGTGAAAAGGTCAATGGTTGTCAGTTGTGCAGAGGGAGAGATGGATGAATAGACACAGCACAGAGGATTTTTAGGGCAGTGAAACTACTCTGTATGTTACTACAAATGGTGGGTACGTGTCATTATACATAAATCAAAACCCAAAGAATGTACCCAACCAAGAATGAACCCCAATGTAAATTATAGACTTTAAGTGATAATGACATATCAATGTCTACTCATTGATTGTAACTCTGGTGCAGGATGTTGATAGTGGGGGGAGCTGTGCATGTGTGGAAGTAAAGGGGATAGGGGAACTCTCTGTACTTGCTGTGAATCTAAAACTGCTCCCAAAAAAAGTCTACTAAAAATTAAATCATTATAAAATACACATACCATTTAATCCAGCAATCACATTCTTGGGCATTTATCCCAGAGAAATAAGAACTTATGTACACATTACATGCACACACACACACACACACACACACACACACACACACACACACACACACACACATGCATAAGCTATTATGACCTCAGCTACTATCTCTTTAAGTCACTTTGCTGTCTATTATTCAGAATAGCAGCTTGTGATTCTTTTGAAAATAGTACCTGGTGCAGTTGTCAAATGAAGGATGTCTTGGGGATTGTTGGGGACTGGCAGATTAGGAACCATCACCTTATCGTAAAATGGCCTGATTTGGAGTTTTGCGATTCTAGCATCAAAGTCTCCATCTCACACAGGGTATTTGCATGAGATAAGCATCATTTTGAGTTTCTGCCCACATATGCTACTTGCATATTGATATTTTCAGCCAAACTCTTCAACGTAGAGGAATGATCACCACAACTCAGGATCACCATCAGCACCAAGCACATATAGAACATCTTTCTTGGACTTCCTGTTTTCATACTGAGGATGTGAAGTTTGAACCCAGGCCTCTCTCAGGACATCAGTCACTGCTCACTTAGTCCTATGTGCCCTACAACAGCAAAACCCTTCACCTAAAGGGCTCTAAGAAAAAAAAAAGATCTAACAGGTTATTTAGAATATTTCATTGAGATATTTGCTACTTTGGAATTTACATTATTTATTTGTGGCCAGAGTGTATCTACTTAATCACGTGACAAACATTTAATTTAGTGTACATTAGCATGCATTTATTGTTCTCATTTCCATACGTGTAATATAGATACCTTTTGTAGGGTACCTTCTCTGTGCCAGGAAACTATGTTGGTGCTTTATATTTGTAATGAACATACGTTAACCATCTCATAATAACCTTGCAAAATAAGTATTGTACCATTTGACAGATTGAAATACTGTAAGGCTCAATGAAGTGAAGAAATTTGATAATGGTGACCGAGCTCATAAGTAGCAGAACTATAATTTGAATCCAAAACTACCTAGAATTTAAATGATGGTAGTGATGATGATGGGAAGATTACTTTCTGTAGTTTTAGACAAGGACTAATCCTTTCAGGACATATTTGTCATAACACCTGGTGGTTAGCAGCCTTGGCTCTGGACTAACTGCCAGGATTGGAATCCTGGTTACATGTTATGTGATCTTGGGCGAGCTACTAATTTCTCTGTGCTTGCATTACCCATCTTACTATGGAATAACAATATACTTATATTATAAAGTTGCTATGAAAATCAAATGAATTAACATCTGTAAATATGTTTAGAACAGTGGCACATAGTAAGCAATCAACCTGCATTAGTTATTATTACTATTAAATATTAAAAATAAACATTTTAGGTGATATTACCACATCATTATTGTAGAATGTGTATAAGTTTTCAGTTCCAGTGACCACTGCTGAAACTCTGACTACTCAATCTTCTCCACTCACTGTGGAATGCACTAGAACCAATGAGGTCCCTGACCTAAACTGGTCTATTGGATTCATCCCTGAACGTCTCTATCAGCAGCCTCAGATTGCTGGCCAGCCACCATCTCTCTGATTGTAGAAATGACACATATTTGGAAGATGCTTAAAATGAAAGCTGTGAAGCCAAAATTTTCTATTTTTGAAAATTCTATGAAGCATACACCACATAACATCTTTTTTATTGCAGGGAATATGAGATTATTCTTATCTCTTTATTTATAATTTGGTACCGGGGGTAACTTAATGTCAGTGTTGATAAGGACTCAAGGCATTATAAAGTAGGTTTAGAAATGTATTTGCAAGTCCTGATATTCTATAAGAAAAATATCTTAAAACATCAAGGTTGCTCTATGTTAGGTTACATAGTTTAAAATTACATCAGTTATAGAAACATCAACTTTTCTGACATCAGATACGTTTCTCCCTGAGAGGAAGATTGAAAACAGCATTATGAGACAGTTAACCAAAGCAAGATGCTGTATTTTTGACACGACCTGATATTCATTCATTGGGCTAATATGATTATATTTGGCATCTGAGATAAAAAATACACTCATTCATACACATAAAAAATATATATGTATTAACTTGTTTGTGGCAGAATCCAGTACACAAACTCTTTCCTTCACTGGCCTTTTAAGATCAGAATTCACATTCCTACAACTATGTTTTCAAACCATGACTATTTACCCTGGGGTTGTACTTTTCTTTGATCTTAAAAAGATTATTTTTTGTTTTTCCAACAGTAACATGAAAACACCCAAATACAATTGAGCTCCAACTCTGTATCGAAAGAAGATGATTTTACGCAAACTAGATCTAATGCTACCAGGGTAAATAGCATAAGAAGTGTTTCATTTTTTGTCAGGCCATTAGTAAACATATGTATGAGAGAAATTAGGATCTTTAAAGTTCTGACTGAGAATACTATTTTATAAACTTATAATTTATTTCAAAAGTAGAAGTTTACAGGGTAATTTGGAGAAAACATTCCAGATATTTAGGTAAACAGTTGCCATGAACAGGCTTTAGTTATTTCATTTCTATGTATTGGACAAAACACATATGCCATGTGAGATGTGTTTAATGAGGAAAATAATAACAAAGGTAAAGAATTCCTAAAATGAAAAACACTCCAAAAGAACTTATCAGGTGAGAGCTTGCAGACAGAAAGTTTCTCCTGTTGCTTCCAGAACCCCCGAGGAGAGACTTACATCAGAAACAGAATGTGCATCTCATTAAAAACTATAGCCTTAAATAGTTGTAAATCTTTGGTTTCCAGATCAAGAATGTAGTCCTCTTGCAGCCTGGCAGAGAAAGATTTTTTCTTCCTTTCTTAAGGTAATTAAGAGTCTGATGTATCTTTAAACTGCTTTATTCTTGTAAAGAAAGAACATGATGGAAATTGTGTTTAAAAATGTAATAGATGCTTCTCAATGAAATGAACATAATGCATTTGGGAATAAGATCACAGCCAACTGAAAATTTTAGCTCTCACATTTTAAACTTGCCTAGTCAGATGAGCATGGCTGGAGAAGGTGGACTTAAATAATATTCTGTGAGTACCTACAGTATTTGTGGAAATTTCTGAATACAGTAATTGAGTCATTTAGATAGAGTGTTGAAGCATAATATATCTATTCGATTGGACTCTGAATTGGTTGAATTTGAAATGGAGAAATGTGATAAAAATGGAACTGAGGACACTTAGTAGATATATGTCATCAGTAAAAAATGCATTTACAGCAACAAAATACTACAAGATAATTACTACAAAATATTGAATAATGAATTCAGGAAATGGTGGTTGGGCTCCATGGAAAGAGTTGATGGACTCAATCTGGTTCTGACTGCTTTATTCTCAGGGTGTCCACCACATGAAAAATTCACAAAGGAAGCACCAAAGAGCCCTGAACAGAACCATTAGTTGATTTACCTACGTTTTTCTCACTCCCTCTAGAAAATCTGTAAAAGTCTTGCCAGTTAGGCCTGCAAAGGAAACAAACACATGTGTGGTCCAATTGGAGGAGCGAGAAAGCACTCGTGCCACAGAAAAGCGTATTCCACATGTTGCCAGCGCCATGTCTGTTAGTAATTATATGACAATCTGTTTGGAACCTATTTTTTAAAAAAAATCCAGAATCGTGCATACACTACTTAGTACCAGCCTGAAAACTCTACAGGATGTTTTGCCACGAGATAAACATAAAAATTAAAAGTCGTGTTGAGAAAATTTTGTAACAATTTAACAGGATAATTTTGTGTTTATTAATTCTAATAATAAATTAGGAGTATGTTTTGTATTAATTTTATAAATTTCAATTTTCTAGTAATGCAGTTTTTATTTTATTTAACGAAGTATTGAGTCCGCAGCAAACTGGAAAACAAAACAAAACAAAAACAAAAACAACAACAATAAAACCACCTGATTCTTTACCGTAGATAGTTGAGAAATCTGTTTGGATTGTAGCTAAATGGGACAGCAGGGGTCAAAAAACTACAACCCGCAGTCCTGACCCTGTCCACCTACTGTTCTGGTTTTGGGGTTTTTGTTGTTGTTGTTGTTGTCGTCGTTTCTTAAATGGCCCATGAATGAACCTGCCTTCACATAATGAACGTTTGCAATTGACTTGATGATAGGGAGTACTAACTTCGAAACTCGACTATGCAATATGTTATCCCCTCCTCCAAAAAAATGCCATTCTTCTCATTAGTAGGGTTTTTTTAATTAGTAGACTTATATAACAAAAATGTGTACTCAATTTTTATTATATTCTGAATTTCAACAATAAAAATTTGTGGAAATTTGTTTTCTCTGTTATTATATATTGTACCTACATGGTATCCTTGATTTTTTTTCCTGTTGACCCACAAAGCCTAGAATATTTATAACCCGGTCCTTTAAAGAAAAAGTTTGTCAACCACTGAGTTAGAGACAGGTTTTTCAACTCATGAGTGTTCTCATAAGTTCAAAAATGTGCATGTGAGTACCTGCAGCATTTGTGGAAATAAATATTTCAAGCTCAATAAATATTTTACATATATACATGTATTATAATTTAAATACGTAGATACAATTACAAACAAGTCCAAATTAATTAAGTTTTATAAATTTGTAGCTTTTTAATTAGGCATTTTATTTCCATGTGTTATGTAAACATTTGTATCATAAAATAATACATGAACATTATTTAAGAAAAATAGAGAAGGGTATCAGATGAAGGCCAGAAGACTCCCTTCTAAACCCAATCTAACTCTCTAGATAAAGCTTTGAACCATTTCTTTTTAAAAATTCTGCTGGTGGTTACTACCATAATTCTAAATACCATGCTTCTTTACAATTTATCAGTTTTAGATATTACCTCTTAACTCCATTCTGTACGAGAGGAAGGAGTCTGCTTACTATTTTAATACGATTTCCTCTTTCCCTCCTTTAATAAATTAAGGAAAGCTATTATTTTAGCTCTCCCACTGATATCATTGGCCTTTTAAATAATGTACACAAATGTTTTGTTTTTTTCCCCCAGTGATTTTAAACTTCTCTTGATGCCCCAATTTATTATGGCCCCTATGTCTTGCTACTTGCCTCTTCCCCAATTCTTTCTCTCATCTTCTGTTATCTGTGACTTCATGTAGGCAAAATTAGGAATATCTGCTTTCAGATCTGTAAGTATTAAATCTTTTTTTAAAGCCACTCTTAACATTTGAAACTAAATACATGGCTTCTATTTTTTCTCCATATCCCCCATATGGTAATTGCCTCAAAGACTGGCGTACAATTCAAGTTAGTCCGATAAAATGTAATCCGAGGACTTTTGTTTTAACTATTGGACAAGAGAGACTTTTCAATGGTCACAGTCCTCTCCTTCAAAAACGTCCATTAGGTGTTTCCTGGACCATTTGAATCCAGCCTTTATTTCTTTTGCTTTTTCTCTCATGCTCTCTCTTTGCCTTTTTATTCTATATTCCAGAAAATTTCCTATACTTTTTTTTCCCCATCTGATTAATATGATCTTTAGCTCAGTGGGTAATTACCAGACAACCTGAGTTTTAATTTCTAAGATCTATTTCTTATTCTCTGATGTTCTTTTCTCATAGCAACTCTTTTTATTTTATGATTATACGTGTTCTCAAATTCCCTAAGAAATTAGAATTGTTTAAAGTTCTTTCCTTATTTTTTGCAGTATCATTTTTGTTGTTGTTCTCATTGTTTATGGTGGTGTTTCTCTTTCATAAGCCTATTGTTCCACAAATGTCTGGTGTTCTTAGAGCCTCGATGTGGTGATGTGTCCTATGGTGCCTTCCACCATCTTCTGGGTCAATGGAGCGTCATAGACAGGATTTATGGAGCTGGAGCAGAGCAGCAAACAAGGGGAAATAACAAAGCAAAGATTCCTTTAAAGCATCCACTAGCCAGAAAGCATTTCTGAGACAGTGGAAACAAAGAAAGTCCTCACTCTCACTTCACCTAGATGGCAGTCTTCATTTGGATGTATTCCAGAAAGAAGAAGATAGGTGGAAAATACAAAAGTGTAATGAGCACCCTCATTGCCTGAAACATAATGACAACCCAGACAGACTGACCTTCTTTTTATTGGGGAAGAGTTTGGACTGAGATCATTAGGACCCCATGGACCACCTTTTATTTCTTTCATTTATAAAATATTTAGAAACACTTCTCTAAGTTTCAGCTTGGCAAGGATTTTACTTGCTCATGCAAGCCAATGTGCTTTTAAACACTCATTGATCAGGAGAAACCCATGCCAATATAGAAATGTTGGCAGTGACAGACAAAAGGTCAATAATGTTTCCAAATATATGGGGTATACTTAATCTTTTGAAATCAATCTAACAATTTCTACCAACATGCAAGTTTTTAACATCAGTCACAATTTTGATCCTAATAAGGCTTTTAATAACAATTTTATAACCCTTCTTCTTCTCAGTCTGCATTCAATCAGGCTACTTCAGCAACATTTGGTGATTTCTTCCAAAACTCTTTTAGTCATTGACCTAATGTTACTCACCAAATACAATATTGAAAGAACAAAATGGTTAATTAGATTACAAATAAAATATGTGAATAAATGAATAATTGTATTAATATTTTGTTAATAAAAATTAAACATTGGATAAAATTAATGTCCACAAAGGTCTAATGACTGATCTGATTAACATAGCAGATAGTGAGAATCTGTTAGAGACGATTAATTTTTGTGAACAAAATATTATTGATTTCAAGTCATACCATTAAAACTCTTATTTATTAAAGCAAACATTGAAAATGAGTGATATTTTTATGGGCGCCTGGGTGGCTCAGCTGGTTAAGCATCTGCCTTTGGCTCAGGTCAGGATCCCAGGGTCCTGGGATGGAGTCCTGCATCGGGCACCCTGCTCAGCGGGGAGTCTGCTTCTCCCTCTGTCCCTCCCCACCCCCTCGTGTGCACGCATCTCACTTTCTCTCACGCGCGCAAAAATAAATAAACAAAATCTTTAAAATAATAAAAAGAAAAGGCACAAAATTTTTGTTAGGATTTTATTTATTTATTTAAGAGAGAGAGCGATAGAGGGAACACAAGCAGGGAGAGTGGGAGAGGGAGAAGCAGGCTTCCCACCAAGCAGGGAGCCCCATGCGGGGCTCGATCCCAGGACTCCGGGATCATGACCTGAGCTGAAGACAGACGCCCAATGACTGAGCCACCCAAGCACCCCAAGGAGCAATATTTTTAAAGCAATATGTGCATTATCTAAAATGAAGGTAAAAGGAATGAATTGAATCGACCATTCATTGTATCTGTTGTTCTTTCTTCATATTTAAAGATAAGATTTTTAGTTGAAGTCTTAAATACTATGTTAGACCCCATGTGTAATCAAATGACCTTTGGTTTGATAAAGCATAGATGGATATACAACTCAAGAACACTGCATTTTATGCTTCTCACTTCATATGTAAACCTGATACACTTAAGATATCTATTTCCCATGTTCTTCTACATCTCTAGCAGCTGTCTCAATTCCAAAACTTTCTCTTTTCTCTTTTTTCTTAATTTAAAAGATCTTTGTATGATAAACTCTCAATACACTCATTCAATGCAATGCCTACTCAGTACCGAATACATTGGAATTTGGAATTTCCAAAAGGTTCTAATTTTTGTTTGTTTGTTTGGTTAGCTTTGTGAAACCACTCTTTGATAATGCTTAAACTTGTAAACTTCTACAGAGTAAGGAAGTGTGTTTTTCATCTTTTTTAGTGCAATGCTTTGTATGTGGTAGATACAGTAAATGTTTACAGACTTAATTAAATATGCTACTACCATCTATTCAAAACGGTTAAAAAGAGTAAGGTTCTTGATTCTGTGGACTCTTATTTTCTTTTTTAAAGACTATTTATTTGAGAGAGAGAGAATGAGAGACAGAGAGCATGAGAGGGAAGAGGGTCAGAGGGAGAAGCAGACCCCCCCGCTGAGCACGGAGCCCGATGCGGGACTCGATCCCGGGACTCCAGGATCATGACCCGAGCCGAAGGCAGTTGCCCAACCAACTGAGCCACGCAGGCGCCCTCTTATTTTCTTTCTAATCACCTATCTTGGCGTTATACTTCTCCAAATGTTATCTTTACCTTTCATTTTACTGAAATCTCCTTGTCTCCTGAGAACTTCTTCCCCTGAAGCACTCTCAGGCATTTTTTCCACAACCCAGTTTATATTGGTCCCTGTTGGGGTGGTTGTTATCCACCTCCCCTGTTATTGCCATATTTTCACTGGGAGAGTAGTAGGAGATGAGCACAGAGAAGTAGCTGCTGGTCTTTTTCTCCAACCCCTGCCATCATTCTTGGGGATTTCAGGATCCATTAATCTTAGCTTCTCAGTTCTATTATTTAGATTTTTTTGCTCTAATAAGTGCACCCTTCTCTGCACTCCCATGACCATAATCTAGACTATAACTTTTCCAAATTAAAACTTCAAGAATTCTAAGTCTCTGACAACCACCTGGTATCTTTCCAAGTTACTCCATCAATGCTTCAAGCCCACCCCATCAGAACCTCATATCCATGTGCCTCTTTTATGGCTCATTGTTCCCCTCACATCCTCACTTCCCCACTTGGCTTAGAATTGATGGCTCATCATTACAGGACCACAATCTCTTTTCCAAAACCCTTGGGAACAAATGTGTTTCAGAATTCAAGATTTTTTTTTTTAAAAATTGTGGTTAAGTACACATAACATAAAATTTATCCTCATAACCATTTTTAAGTGTATAGTTAATTCATATTAAGTGCATACACATTGTAGCACAATCTCCAGAACTCTTTTCATCTTGCAAAACTGAAACTCTATACCCATAAAGCAAGAACCATCCCCTCTTAGCCCCTGACAACAACCCTTATAGTTTCTGTCTCTATGAATTTGATTATTCTAGGTACCTCATATAAGTGGAATCATACAGTATTTGTCTTTTTGTGACTGGTTTATTTCTCTTAACATAATGTCCTCAAGGTTTGTCCATATTGCAGCATGTGTTAGAATTTTCTATCTTCTTAAGGCTGAATAATTTTCCATTGATTGTACCACATTTTGTTTATCATTCACCTGTTAGTGGACACTGGGGTTGCTTACAATTTTTGGCTGTTGAGAATAATGCTGCTATGAATATGAGTGTAAGGCATTTCTTCAATACCTGCTTTCAGTTCTTTTGGGTGTGTATCCAAAAATGGAATTGCTGGATCATATGGTAACTCTAATTTTAATGTTTTGAGGAATTGCCATACTGTTTTCCACAGCAGCTACACCATCGTATGTTTCAACTAACAGTGCAACAGTGTTCCAATGTCTTCACATTTTCACAAACACTTGTTATTTTCTGTTTGTTTGTTTGTTTTTTATAGTAATCATCCTAGTTGGCATGAGGTGGTATCTCCTTGTGCTTTTGATTTGCATTTCCCTAATGGTTAGTGGTGTTGAGCATCTTTTTACATTCTTATCCATTTTCTATTTAATCATTTTCATGATGCCTTGCAATCTCTATAATCACTTAAAACTATACTTTTGAATCAGTTATTGTTGTATACAATTTATCACCCTTATTAGACGAAACCACAACACTGTGGACTATTGTTTGAAATTGCACATGTATATTGTATTCTGGGACTGAATGACTTACTTTCATGGCACTGAAATTGTTGTAATCTAAGTTTTAAAGGAAAGGGAATGTTCTAATGACTAGTTTTATCTATTTTTTGACAGATTGTCGAATTTTTAGGAGCCACATGATGACTATAAGTGTATAGCAGTCAAGAATTATAGAAATGCTTTTATTTTAAATACATAATTTGTTTGGTTTTATTACAAAATTTATCCAGACAACTAAATAAGAAAGTAAAATCAATACAATTTTCCACATTTATGGACTCTGTTTAAATTAAAGGAATACATTTTGTAATGTATATAATCAAATAAAATATAGAAATAATAAGCTCATGATGCAACATAATCTTAAAGTTCCACTATATTGTATAAAATTATACAAGCCATATATTTTTCAATGAGCATTTATTTTTTTCTTTAAATTTTTTACTGTTATGTTCATCACCATACATTACATCATTAGTTTTCAATGAGTGTTTAAAAACAAACATTTAGTAGGTCAGAAATTTATCTCCAAAGAAATAAAAAAAAACCGTTAATAAAGAACACTGTTGTTTATTATATTTTAGCTTAATTTGAAATTAGAGAGTTACCTAGTGATATTCCTGACATAATTTTACTTTTTAAATCAGTAATTTCATTACATTTTCAAAGCCTAAATTGTGACTTCCTGTAATGTTTATGTTGAACAAAACAAGGTTGTTTGGGAATTAAATGTAAGTTATATATATATATATGTTTAAGGATATGTAAATATACTTATATTTATATGTAAATATATATGTATATATATCCTGAAAAAATTATACAAGATAAAGTAGGATGCAAAATGCTCTAAATAACCAACTTATTTTTTCACACACCACTTATAAATGTAGTTGGGCCTTATATAAGGAACAAAACTCTCAACCAACCAACATGGCAGAGAACACAGTACTAATGAAGACTTGAATAGTAAGTTAGGTACAAATACCAAATTAGGAGACTGAGTCACATGGTAGGAGGATAGGGCTTGCTAAAAATCAAATAACATGTTACGACAAGATCTGGGATTATAAAGAGCAGACCCTAAATTTCCAGGGAGTTACTTAGATCCTGTTCACACTGTTCCTATATATCTATACCTATAGGTAGCTCTGTTAGTGGGCAAGCAATAGAAACTGACTCTGATTAAATTAAGCAGAAAATAAGAAAGTAGAAGAATATTGGAGAGTTCACAGAATCAAGGTGGAATCTGGAAATTCAGGCTCTATAACCAGAGAAGAACCAAAGGAGTAGCAAACTCAGCCAAGGTCAAACCATGAGAACACGGTGGTTAAGATGGCTTTCCAGGACACTTGATGCTTTTGCCGGTGGACTCAAGATTCCAGGGCTAGTGCTGGGATTTTTGAAAAAATGTGCTTTATTAGCAGCTAATTTACATAGAATTAATGTACACAATTTTGATGTATAGCTAATTAGGTTTTGAGGACTGTGTACACCTCTGTAATTACCATCCTGATAAAGACAGAACATTTTTATGCCCTAGAATATTCCCTTCATAGTCAATTTCCATTCTCACATCCCAAGCAAAAGCTGATCTATTTTTTATCACTTTTGATTAACTCTGCCTGTTCTAGAAGGTTATATAAATGGAAGGAAGACACTATGTCATCTTTTGCATGTGGCTATTTTCACTTAGCATGATATTTTGGGATTTGTCCATATTGTTATGGTAGTTCTTGTCAGTTTAGTTGTTTCATTTTAGTGTGCAGTACTAATTCACTATAAATAATAATAATAAATAAAAGTTAATCTCATCTAAAAAATAAAATAAATAAATATATCACAATTAGCTCAGGCATTCTTCAGTTGATGGGCATTTGGGTTGGTTCTACCTTTGAAATATTATGAATGATGCTGCTATCAACATTCTTATAAAAGCCTTTGTATAGATATAGGTTTTCATTTCTTTTGGACAAATACATGGGTGGAATCACTACATCATATTGTAGGTGTATGCTTTACATGAGACTGACAAAGAGTTCTCAGAGGCCATTGTATCATTGGCAATGTTCCAGGTCTGGCTTTCACCAACATTTCATACCATCACTCTTTTTAATTTTATCCATCCTAGTGAGTGCTAAGTAGTATATTATTAGGGTTTTAGTTTGTATTTCACCGGTAACTAATGAGATGGAGCATATTTTCACATGTTTGTTTCATGTGCTCATGTTCATTGGCCTTTGTCCATCTTTTTTGGTGTGTCTGTCTAAGTCTCTTGACTATCTTATATTTGGGTTGGTTTGTTTCATGATTGAGTTGTAAGAGTTTTCTTAGTATTCTGGACACTAGCACTTTTTCAGATATATGATTGCAGATATTTCTCCTAGACTGGCTAGAATTTTTATTCTCTTTATAAAGGTGATTTTTAAGGAGAAGAATTAATGTGAAGTCCATTTTATCATTAAAAAAATGTTTAGTGTTTTTTGTGTACTCTCCAAGAAATTGTTGCCTATGTCAAGATCATGACATTTTTTTTCTATGTTTCCTTTTTAAAACTTTGTTGTTTAGGATTTACATTTAAGTCTATGATCCATTTTGAGTTGATTTTTGTGTTGGTGTGAGATAGAGTCAGGGTTTGATTTTGTGTTTTTGTTTTGTTTCCCATTTGGATGTTATGTTTTCCCAGTATTGTTGAAAATAGCCTATTTTTTGTTCTTACTAAATTACTTTGATAATTTTATTTTAAAAAATCAGTTGCTCAGGTGTGTGGGCCCACGTTGGACTCTGTGGTGTATTTCAGAGATCCCTGTGGCAACACCAAACTCGCTTGTCCCCTATAGCTGTCTAATAAGTCCTGAAATCAGGTAGGTTAAATCTTCTACCTTTATTGTTGTTCTTCTTCTTCTCCCCCCCCCCTTTTTTAAATAGAAAATTTGGGTTTACTAGGTCCTTTGATTTTTTATGAAATTTAGAATTAATTTACCAATTTCAAAAATAAATAAATAAAAGCCTGGTGGGGTTTTGATTGGCATTGCATTGAATATCTAGACATGAAAGAATGGGCATCTTGTTAATATTGAGTCTCTTCAGTACTTTGCCCTGCAGATAACAGTCCGTTTAGCAGTCTCAGACTCTGATCTCCACTTCTCATCTGAGTGGGACCCTCATTCCCTGCATGGACTCTAGCTACTTGTGCTTTGGTCAGAAATTGTTCCAGGCTGAAAGTTGGGGTGTGGAGGTGGTAACCGGGTTTCATCTCCTGGACTGCCCCTTCTCTCAGGGATCACTTTCTTTTGCTCCTGTTATCCAAGGCCTGGAAACCATTTTATTGTGTATTCTATCCAGTTTTAGAGTTGATCATAGAGATAGTTACTTTAGCATGGTTGGCAGTAGAAATGAATTAGTGCTCAAATCTTAGTGCCCATCTTGTCAGCGGACTTTCAAGGTTCATTGCCATTAATACTAAACCAACTGGGCTTTTGTCTTTGGGCTTCCATTTCTGTGTCTGAAAATAAGTCTCTACTTCATAAAGTTGTTGTAAAGATTAAACCAGTAAAACATTTAAAACATGGTCTGAAACATAAGAAGTATATGAACATTAGCTATCTTATTATTTTTGAATCACTACCCGAAGACTCAAAAGTCTGGAACAGAATCATGCAATTGGCAGAACCCAGTTCATGTGCTCTGCTGATTCCCTTGATGCCAAGAGGTTAGAGTATCTAGTGCTTTTAACCTCATAATCAGGGAATCTCTTGAGAAAGAAAGAGCTTGAGATGTTGGGTACCAGAAAATTAAAAAAATATCCTCTAATACACTGAGGGAGGAGTTCGAACATGGAACCATGGAAAAGTAAAATCAGTAAAGGTGCCTGTGAAGGTTCTATTTAGCATCATTTATGATCTAACCATAAAAATATAATGAAACATGTATACAGTACAATAAAATACATAATAAGAAAACCTCAAAGGCATTTTGCCACAATCTACCAACTTATCTTTTGCATATTTCTCAAATTCCTTTTTAAAAATTATATGTGTAAGGGCACCTGGGTGGCTCAGTCGGTTAAGCGTCTGCCTTCGGCTCAGGTCATGATCCCAGGGTCCTGGGATCGAGTCCCACATCGGGCTCCCTGCTCAGCGGGAGCCTGCTTCTCTCTCTCCTCAGCCTGCCTCTTTGCCTACTTGTGCTCTCTATCTCTCTGTCAAAAACATAAATAAGATCCTAAAAAAAAAAACTTAAAACAATAAAAATAAATTAATTAATTAAAATTAAATAAATAAATAAATAAATAAAAAATAAAAATTGTATGTGTCCATGTATGTGTCTGTGCATTTTAACAAAGAGCAGAGTTCTTTTGTTTTGTAAATAAAAATGTCCCTCATAGAACCAATAATCATGTTAATGTTTAGCATATGAATAAGATTTTTTTTAGAATTCATTTTATATAATTCAAAGCACTTTTTTTGTTAAATATATACATCACACTAACGCATATATTTATCCATTAATTTTCTCAACCCTAAAATGTTTCAATGCTGTTTTGAAAGAATCCTAAGATATTCAATTTTTTGAAATGTTGCAAACTAAGTGGACGGTACAGAAGAATAAAGACATGATCAGGCACGAGAGACAGCAGACAAGGAAGAAAAGAAGAAAAGGAATTATCAGAGCAATTGGATGGATTCAGAGGAACCATGTCAGTTATTTCTATACCCCTGGGTTGGTGCTTCTATTCTTTGTAGGTGTCTGTGTGCTGAGAGTGAGGCTTGAGTGGGAAGATAAAGGAACAGTGAAGGAGAGGAACATGAACTTAGCTTTAAAGATATCAGATTCCTTGACCATCAGTAGACAAAGCTCACCATTCTCTCTCACCTTCAGGTAGACAGCTTGCTCTGAAAGACCTCGATCACGGAATTTTCTCTGCTCTAAGTGAGCTCCCAGGGACAGTAGCAAAAACCAGGATGAATCCCATAATCTTTTGCAAAAGCAAATAACCTCCCACTTAGCAAGTATTTGCCATAACGGATTGCTCAGGATCATTTCACCTTTCATCTTGTTCACTATATCCCAACTGTTTGTATCCCCTTGTACATGAAGCACAAGTACTTTGTGGAAACTGACTGCCTTGCCTTCCTCCATTGGAATCAGAACACAATTTGGGCAAATGCAAATTGTGATATTTTCCGCAGATTTCTTGGAAAGAAGTTGGATTGTTTTTCCAAGAAATATACTGGAAGAAACAATCTTTCTTCCTACGGAGTATAATTAAGTAAGCATGTCTCTCCTGTTAGCAGCTGGTCTCCATCTTTTGACCAGAAGGAGAGGTTTAGATTAAAGTTAGAGCCAGTTTTGAATTGAAATAATACCACTGAAGACAGAGAAGAGATAGGAGAAGTCTGTTTTTGGTAATATCATTGTGCCACTTGACCAAGTCTTCTGAGCCAGTGATTCAATGACAATTTGAGTTTAATTTATCATTATACACAAAAGATTCCTAAATAATACACTCTCATAGAACGAAAACTTCCAATCACTCTCTACCTGAAAATATTTATCTACAGAAAATTCTTATTCCCTCTTTTCCAACACTAAAAAAAAAACACAATTTGAAATCATAGCTCTGTCCACTCAAGTTCAGCCAATTTCTCACCAGAAAATATAATTTCAGTTATTTGAACTAGATCCCATGTGTCTACTTTTAAGTTTAAATTGCCATCTTTGTTTTTGATATTTCTCTTACATAACTAGATATTTCTTAGTCAACACCGGCCATTTCTTCTCCAACTATGTTATTACCTATGGACCTTCCCTCTCATACTCCTCATTCAGGAGTGTTACAATCTCAAATATAAGAGGCAATTAGAGAGCTTACTAAAGCTACCATTTATCTTAAAAGGTTGAGCCACCTAATGTATAATGAAAATAAATTTACATGATGGAGGAGATTACTATTAGAAAATTAACATTAAGGGGTTCTATTAAATAGAAAATCAACCACTTTTATGGCTATATTACTCCCTTTGGTTACTAAAGAAATAAATATATTTTGACTGTTTTTTCCAGTCTTTCTTAATTCCTTAGCTTTTCAATACCTAAAATTTGAGTATATAATTGGAATACAAAACTTACTAGTTTTGTGCATTTTCATTAAAAATATGTTTTGAAAATGTTGTGATAAAGAGTGGCTTAAAAGTTTTGGCTCTAGGCAAAGGAATAAACAATGACAAATTAATAGGAAACAAAATAACTAGCAATAGCTTCCATGAGGCAATGATTCCTGAATTCATAGGCGTCCATGAGAGTCTTCTTGGTTCTAGAAACTGACCACTTAATTTTATTAACATTATAACAGTTTATCCTTACATTTCTATTATGAATATTTACTTTGTGATATGAAAAAACAGACTTCCCTATTATATTTCATCCAAGGTAATTTTATTCCTTATCAAAGGTATCTCTGCTCTCTTCATCTAATTCAGATTTTTTCTTTTCCCAATAGAATCAGAGCTAAGTGGAGATAGGTGGTCTACAGATTCATCTGTTGGAATAAAATATAACACTAGTAGGGAAAATTTGAAGATCCTTTGCCTTAGAGGCAGCTAATGCCTGTCCAAATAAATGTAAAGTGAGAACAAAATTAGGACAGAGGCTGCAGCATGTTTCTATGCTTCGGTGTTCATGTGTTTATGCGTGTGGGTTTAGTATAACTCAGTTTAGAGAAAGGGACAATTTTTTTAAATGCATAGGAAGGTCTTAAATACCTGAGGAAATAAAATATTTGCTTTCTGTCTGTATTTATGACTTTTTCTCATTATTAAAAGTTTCATGGTACATGGAAAAATATTAAAAGGTGGGATGTATTCTCAAGTTTTTAAAGTATACTTTATGCAGGGCATCAGACATTTCTGTAGTAATAACAAAGAGCTGTCTATTGTAGACAGAAAAAGCCCAAATTTAATAGAAAATATATGCTAAGTGCTTTTCCAGTCATAAGGATGGATTTGTGTTAAACAACACAGTTTCTCACCTCTTGGTCCCTGACTATACATTACATATATTTTCAAGTAGATGGTCAGAATGAAAGAAGGTTCTAGAAACAAGTGACCCCAAAACCAACAGAATTACCTTGGTGAGCTGAAGTAAATGAAACACATGGGCACCTCTTCTGGATGCAGTCATAGAAGAATGTATGCAAATATAGTGAGACATTCTCCAGAAAAGAAACATCTTCTGGGAAGGTATTCTTTTCCAATAAAGGATATTGGGTCCCCTTGTTCTCTTTTCTTCCTTCAATTTCTGTATTTTGCAATTAAATTAAAAAGATGAACCATGACAGATAGGAGTTGTGTGTTTTTTTAATAAGAATAGGGTATATTATTGTCAAATCACACAACCCATCGTACACTAGCAGATTTTTGAAAAAAGAACAGTACTTTTTCAATCAAGTTAAAATATTTCTTAATTAAAATATGTTTGTGATAAATGCCCTTTTCTGTTCATGTATATGCACCCAGTCCTGCTTGATCTTCTATTTATTGCCAGTCATAAAACTTTCTGCATATTTGGGAGGAATTCTTAATGCTGGCAAGGCTTTGCAAAAGAATGCATTAGTGTTTTTTTGTTTTTTTTTTTTTTTTAATTTTTTTTTTAAGTTTTTATTTATTCATTTGAGACACAGATACAGAGAGAGAGAGAGAGAGCGAGCATGAGCAGGGAGAGAGGCAGAGGGAGAGGGAGAAGCAGGCTCCTGGCTGAGCCAGGAGCCCGATGTGGGGCTCGATCCCAGGACCCTGGGATCATGACCTGAGCCGAACGCAGACGCTTAACCATCTGAGCCACCCAGGCGCCCCAGAATGCATTAGTGTTTGAAAGGGATAGCAGAGCTGACCTTGGAAAGCCACTGAAAAATGTTTCACTGAACCAAATAGGAGCCCAAAAAGCAATTGAAGGGTAGAGATTGAGTGATGAGAAAATGGGGAAGGAAAGTAAGGTGAAAACAGGGAAGAGTTTGGGAGGGAGCCTATTAGCAGAAACAAATTAAAAATAAATCATTAGGCACCCAGTGTGATTGTAAAGAAATGAGATAAATGTTCCTGCGTGGCTTATGGAAATGTCTTCTTACTTCAGAATCACACCAGGCTCTTAAATCTGCTCACATTTGTCTCATGCTGATCCCCATAGCAACGAATTTCCCATTAAGTGAACTTTGAAAATATGAAAAGTCTTAATTTATGAACTTCTCAAGGGCAAAAATGGCGTCCTTTGTGATTGAATAGCCAGTCCTTAACACAGTGTGTGGCACGTTGGGGACATTCAGTAGATATTTAGTGAGCAAATATATTAATAAAAAAATAATTATTTTTAATAGAAACTGAAATATAATTGAAATTATAATTATACTTAAAACTTAATATTTTACATTCTCTCAATTCTCCATTTTTGCCTGAGTTTGAGCTAATTTATTTCACAAGTTTAATTTATCTTTGAAACTGTTTATTAAAGATCAACAAATTTTAAGTAGTTTTTCAGAAAACATAAATAAAACATTTTCAGTAATTATTGAACTCTGTTCTTTCTCCTCACACTAAGTATTGTAGCAAAAAGGTCTTGACTTTGAATTCCTACTTCTGGGTTTAGATTTCTGATCCACCACTCACGTCATCCTGGGCAAATCATTCAACATTTCTGAACCTTTAAAGCCACACAAAATAACCTATGATATTACTATTGTTGGGATTAAATGAAATAATGGGTGCGATGATATATACATATCAATTCTTCTCTTCCTTCCCTTCTGAATTTTGAGAGAATTGACTGACTTATAGGTAAGCACTGACCTCGTAATATTCTGAACAGGAATTTGTTTATTTTTAGTGGAAAGCTGCTGTATTTCTCTATTTCTTTGAGGCTGTGTTGGAAATATGTTCTCTCCTCAGTGTATCTCCATTGATCAAATTTCCATTACTATTCTTTTTAAATTCAAATGCTTATTTATTTGCTGAAAATGGATTTATCTAGTGGAAAATAGTGTTTTAGGTTTATATTCCTGTGGGAATATATTTAAATAGTTTTCTAGAAGTAAAAAGCCGAAGTTTTGAAAGCCATATGTTATAATATATTGTCTTTCCTTGTCATTACCTATTTGTCTTTCAATGCCCAACTGGAGTACATCATTATCCACAAAGAAGCCCTCAACTACTTGGGCAAGAGTTCCTTTGTTTCCTGAACTCCTTGACTTCCCATTCAGTTTGTTTTCAGCCACATGTGGTGATATTTTTAGTTAATTAAGACATATATATATTAAAGACCAACAATGAGTCAGGCTGGGAATACAAAGAACAGAGGAGACACAAGTCTAACCATTCTATAATGTGATATTTACAATGAAGCTACATTTATTTTAGTTCTTCTTTATAATTAACCACCTTATCTTTACTACATTTACAGAGGGTTGTGTGAAACTTTGCTATATACAATTTTCCTTTCATATTTTATAGTTAAAAGAAAACCCACAACAAAATTTTAAATGTTATAAACAATAGTACTTATAAATAAATTTCTTTCTGAATTAGATTTGTTTGCAGTCTAGCAGTTGTATAGAATTGAGACCAAATTTTCAGTCTTAGAACTTAATCTTACCAAGGTCAAAAGTATAATGCTCAAAAACACATAAGATGATTATCAACCTTATTCTGTTCTTTTCAGATGCTATTAATTATTCTGTTACTCATCCGCTCTGTTCATATAGAATGAGTTCTCAAATTCAAAATTGAAACCAGTGTTATACCGCATGCGTTGTATTCTAGCAGTCTTTCACTTGCCCTGACAGACTTTGAGAATCATTTAAAATTCTATAAATTAGAAGTCAACCCCCTCCCCATTCCAGCCTGAGTCTCAGTATAATATAAAGTCAAATGCAACAGATTAATGTACTTTGTATCCCTGGTTCAAAAGTAGATTCTCTACTGTATGATTTTTCATTTATACTTGTGCTTTTTGTAAACACAAAATACATCTCTTTTTCTTGTTCATCACTCCCAGAGTCATAATGAACACAGAATAACCATTAGTAGTTATTGATAATGAAGGATCCATTAGTTCCTTGGTCATGCTTGTCTGATGTAGTTAATTTAAAATGCTTAACTATGTAAATAATGCACTATCTTCATTCAATGTAGCTTTTTAAAAAATCCTTTTAAAAATATACTCCCTTAACTCATTACACTCCTGGTCTGCTTCTGTGCTAATAGTAGAAAATTAGTGGCTACTAAATCACCTTTTGTGCAAGTTGCCATGTAGCTCTCCTTATTTTCTTTAATAAATAATTAAAAATGGTAATGTCACTATTAAATGATGCAGTTCAGATAAGCAGATAAAGACACCAGGGATATTAGAAACAAAATTGGAGTGTAAATGAAGGAACACAAGTGACGGGGTTGTACATTTTCTCTGGAACTTGTTTGATGATAAAAGAAATGTGTTCAAGTAGCATCATCTTAGGCAAAGTCCAACGGAAAATTTATTGAAATCAACTATCTTGCAGAAGAGTAAATGGAAATCTGACTAATGAATTTATGGATCATGTAAACACAGACCTTAATACCTGGTCATCAGCTTTTAAGTGATTCATATTCATATGTGAAGTTGTAATCCTTCTAGGTTATTAGAAGACATTGATTATTGATTTGCTCAAGAAGATTTGCAGGCAAATCTACAATATTTGCAATATCCATATCTATATTAGGGAAGGACAGAAATAGACAATAATTTTCTTTTCTTCACAAAGTTAGAGATGAATAGTCACTGATGAGCTGCTTTTAATGCAAAAGGTCTTGTTTTCTAGGCAAAAATTAATTTTTTTAAAGATTTTATTTATTGATTTGACAGAGGGAGACACAGCAAGAGAGGGAATACAAGCAGAGGGAGTGCGTGAAGGAAAAATAGGCTTCCCGCGGAGCAGGGAGCCCCACGCGGGGCTCGATTCCAGGACCCTGGGACCATGACCTGAGCCGAAGGCAGACGCTGAGAATGACTGAGCTACCCAGGCGCCCCCAGTTTTCTTTCTAATAGACTTGCAAAGACCTGTTGGTGCTTCTGAAATTCACTTTCCTCCAAAATAATAAAAAAAAAATAATTTTGCCCTATTTAAATATATAATTATTATTGTTACTAAAATTTTGATTGTTACAGGCAAAATAAATCCCAAATCTATAATTAACAAAGTAATTACATATGTATGTGTGTGTGAATTATTTTAGTGCACTAGCATCACCCTCTGTAGAATTTGTGACATTCCTACACCAGTTGTCACCCTAAACAACAGGCTGAGAAGGGAAGAAAATAGCCTCTGCATTGTGAAACATAGTTACAGAAATATTTCACAAGTGGAAACCAACTGTGGCATAAGGGAATTCTTCACATGGCTTTCAAAGTGGTGTCCAGGCAGAATCTTCCTGGGTATTATCATCTGCCACGAGTAATTAAACCTTTCTCTTCCAGCAGTCGCAGGAAGAGAAATGGCCGAAACCAGAACACTTCATTGCTGATCTGTCCCAGAAAAGGGCTGAGCCAGAAACTCAGGGAGATAAGGAAATTCTGCTCCAGGATCCTGTTTCTCATCAGTTTGTTAAGTGACGCGTCCCCGTTTTCAGCGGTGCACGGTGAGGAAGGGTGGAATCCTGAAGCGCAGAAGAGGGGTCTCTGATCCAGGCATCCTTTCAGCTCTTCCCGATAAATCTCTATTGCTCTTGTCGTTTACATAGAATAGCTAAACATTGACTATGCCTACATTCAAATGTAAATATTAAAGTGTATTCCCAAGGAAAATGTAAAATGCATTTTGGTCCATTTGGTGACTTAAACTATCTGCTCGATTGCTTCCATCCATTAGTGTGGGTAAGAGAGAATTGACTGAACCTCTCTATGCAAGAACAATCAAATTAGGCCTTCCATCTACAAAAGTGACTATCACAATTACTGAATGTGCATATTGCCCACCATAAATCCTTCCTGAAAGTAGGTGAAGAATGAATAATAACTCCTTGAAGTATTTAATAGCTCGGAAAAGGGAAATGAAATACCGTAATTATTCAAAATTATAAGGGAAAAAAATTGTGTGGTTTACCCAAACTCAGAGAGCTACAGGCTTGCTTTATGAAAGTAAACATAAGTTAGAGTTTTCTAAACAATAGTCTAGCCACCACATCAGACCTTAGATCCTAAATATTTATGGAAAAGTTTATAAGAAAGTAAGATAGATGTGGTCTACCTCAAAAAATTCTTTACAAAGATTCTGCTCTAGAAAACACTCATAGTATATTCTCGAAAGATCATCCTTTAGGTAGGAGCTATAAAGAGCATTTCCATGACCAGAAAAGGCATAGCAATCCAATGTGCTATCAACACACATAGTTGTCCTTGAAGACTACCCCTCTGGGAAAAAAAAAAAAAGATTTGAATAAAATTAAAACTTAACTATAGTCTGTGGTTAGCCTTCTCTCTTTGTCTCTCTCTGTGGGTGTCTCCCTTTTTCTTAAGAATTTAAGATTATATTTGACATCTGTGTTAAAAATACAGCAAAGACTAAGACATGGAGATGATTTAAGTATTTCTTTCACATCTACAGATTCATATTTAAAAGACAAGCAAGGTATGTATTACATATGTCATAGGAAAAATCTCTAACGGCCAGAATTCCACAATCTGATAGCAGTTGGTGCTTATATCATTGATCCCACTCTGTTTTACAAAAGGTGGAGAATTCAAGGTTCATAGAGAAGATTCACTTTCTTTGAGTTGTTCAGTGTCACCCAGCTAGATGGTAGAAGAGTCTAGCCTAGAATACAAGCCTGAGCTCTGCCAATTTTGAGGAACATCTAAAACACTGGGAAAACAATGTCTTGATCAAAAACCTACTTACTCTGTTTTGTTGTTTAATAGTTTGTTGGCCATGCACTTTTTTTCTATCTCGAATCCTAACCAATTTGTGCATGCATAATTTACTTTATATATCCTGACTTTCTACCATATTCTTAGTTTGTCAAACTCGTGTGCGATAAGGAACAGTCTACTTGCCAACTCGACAAACCTCCAAATATCCAGGGCAAAATATCAGTACAAGAGCCCTGGAATGTGATATTTCAGAGAGTCAGGGTGGCATTTTGTTCCTATTTTGTATCCTAGCCACTCGCCATATGTGGCTATTTAAATATAAGCTTCAGTTAATTAAAAGTAAATAGTTAAGATTCGTTTTCTTTGTGACACAAGCCACATTTGCAGTGCTCCATAGCTTGCAAAAGCTCCATAGCTCCAGTGCAGCTCGTGGTTATTGGGTGGGACAGTGCAGATATGGAACATTGCCAGCATTGAAGAAAGTTCTATCGGACACGGACAGTGCTGGTAGAGATGAGTAATACAGATGGAAACAATATGTTAGGGAGAGATCAGAGAGAGGTAAACATGGAGGGAGAGGGTTGCTAGACTAGAGAGATGGCAGATAAAGAGGGAAGGAAGGAGAAAGGCTGAAAGAAAAGAAAGGAGGGAGGGAGGCAGGCAGGGAAGAACAAGACAAGGGCAACAGAGATAACAAGGTGAGATTCTGCGGTATTTTAGGTATGTTCTGCTGCCAGGTAATTGTGTAGGAAGTTGGCTCGACAACACTTTTCTAAGCCTTATGAAATGTGAATCCTCAGTGCACAGTGCAGAGGAGCTTTGACTCATTACAGGCACCCCCTTCACCTCAATTAATTCAGCCTACCCACCGCGAGGTAGGTGCTTTGAAGCAGAGTGAAACATAGCGGCTTTCAAATTCTTCAGGCAAAAAGGAAACAAAACAGCAGTAATGATAATTTAGGACATGGAGCCTCTGACATTTATATTAGTGGCAGAGGGATACAAAAATGATAAAAATGTCTGTATATCTGTAGTTTAAATCCATATTTATAATGTTTCCTTGAAGATTGTATACGGCATTCCCCGCTGCACCCATCTTTCTGTCATTTCCTACTTGTTTTAACATCATATTATTATATCATCCATAGAATTAAGTTTAACATCTTACAAGCCATTTACCAGAGCTAATACGCATTTGTTATTAAGTAGCACATGTTACCAATGAAGATTACGATCCTTGTCTAATGACTACATGCAGGATTTTTTTTTTTTTTTTACTTCTTAGAAATAGATAAAATGAAAAATTTTGGAAAACGCATCTATTAGTTACATAATCCTTTCCCAGAGCTGAATAGTTTTCCAAAGAATAGTCTCAGTGGTTTTTTTTTGTTTTTTTTTTTTTTTGTCAGCTCAGTTGGAATGGGCCATATGTTGGGCTGGCTGCCTCTTCCCCCGGAAAAGCTACATTATCTAGAATGCAAGCTCCAAACCATCAGAGAATCCTGTGGGAGCCGAGGGGGGTTTTCCCATCATACAATAAAAAAGGAACATGAACTACCTATACGAAAAACACATAAAAAAGGCTTTTATTAAATATTCTACTAAATCTATATTTACTTTTTGCTTTGAACTTATAAATTTTTTAATTTTCATTCAAAGTAATAAATCGTTTTAAGGGGAAAGCATCTTACCTTTTCTTCAGGAAGGGTGGTACTCACATGAAAATATAGCCGATTTCAGAAAGACAATTTCCATTTAGATATGTCAGTATACTGAAATATTTTCAAAAGTCAACAAGATGACCCACAAGGCAACTTACACCAATATTAATGGATACTGTCCAGACTCAAGATCCATTTCCCTTCATAGCAAAGAATGCTCTCAATCCAAGGAAAACTTCCAATTGATCTCTTTCTGTAAGTAGGCAAAATTTATTTTAGTTTCCATCACACAAGTTTTTTTCTGTATGGGTTCTTTGTTAGTTGTTGTTGTTTTTTTTTTAAAGATTTTATTTATTTATCTGAGACAGAGAGAATGAGAGAGAGAGAGAGAGAGCACATGAGGGAGGGGGAGGTCAGAGGGAGAAGGAGACTCCCTGCCGAGCAGGGAGTCTGATGTGGGACTCGATCCAGGGACTCCAGGATCATGACCTGAGCCGAAGGCAGTTGCTTAACCAACTGAGCCACCCAGGCACCCTTCTTTTTTGAGAGAGAGTGTGTGGTGGGGGATGGAACAGAGGGAGACGGAGAGAGAGAATCTCAAGGAGGCTCCACACTGAGCATGGAGACGATCAAACATGTACTATCTAATATAGTAATATATCCTACTATATATAATTTTATTATATATAATATATATTTTGTATTTTATATATAAATATAAATATATATATATAAATGTATATTTGAATGTGGGAAAATTACTGGCTGCCAGGAGAGTGTATGACAAGTGGACCTGACTAGGCTGAGAGGTCAAAGGGGTCCTCCTGAGCAAGTAGGGTTTACCCTGAGTAGGTATTTCCATGTGAATGACTAGGGAAGAGCATTCCAAAGACAGGGAACAGCATGTGAAAAAGAGAGTCAAGAATATTCTAGGAACTGAAAGGGCTGTGCCCAGGATGAAAGAGAAGGTGTACACTCTGAGGCTGGAGAGGAGGGCTGAGGCTGGCGACGGAAATTGAGGAGGTGGCAGATCTGGGGAGCAAGAAGAGAAGCCTGATATGTGCTGCCATAGAATGTGCAGTACATGCTTCTGAGAGGTTCAGGGAGTTGAGCACTCAGAGATGCCATGTGGAAGGTGGCATGTGCCTCCTGCAAATACACTTTTGGTGTAGATGGATGACCATGTTGAGCCAAAATGAAATGGGTTGGTAGTAAATGGGAGGTGGAGGAGAGGCGATGAAAACTGTAATTGTTTTTGAAAAAATTGGCTTTGAAAAGGAGAGATAAAACCACAGTTGCAGGGAGTAGTTTTGTTTTTATTTTTAAAGATGGCAGATACCAAATTTGATTCAAATGCTGATGGAAAAGGTCCAGTAGAGAGGGGGAAAAAAAATGGAGTTAGAAAAACAAGAAAGGATAATCACAGGCATAAGGAAATACAGAGAGAATGGGATTTTAAATAGTTATGTTTCTTTAAAATATTACACATGTCAGTCTGGAAAAATATCCTACACCATGCTAGCTCAGGGAAAGTCTCTTTGTAGTTCTCTCTTGTCTAATATTAATTTGATTTTAATATTTAATCATTTGGCATTGAATTGTTTACTATGCTTTGTCCTGAAACTATTCATAACACTTTTTACTCATAGTCTCTTATATTAACTTAGCATTCCCCTATTACAAATAAATTTCTAGGTTATATCAGCTCATATGACTAATAATATTTTGACTTAAATGGCAACTTTCAATAGTATGTATCTATTCTCAGGTGGAACCTTGTTCTTGGGACTGAAGGAGCTTACGTTGTACAGCAGAGTGAATCTCTTGATCCTCTGAATAGAGAAAGAAAATAAAGAGTAGAGGTAGAGAGAAGGAAGATGGCAGCTCCATCCGGTCACCAGGTGTAGCTACTGGGACCACAGAAAGTCAGGGGAGGGTGCCAGGAGCAAATAGAGCCAAGGGCTCCTCTGGGTACGGTTAGAGCAAGATTTTCTCTGTGAAGCAAGCAAACCAAAGCAAGCAAACCAAGCAAACCAAAGAAGCGGTGTCTAAGAATTCTTGGTGACAGTCCTAGAAAGAGCTCAACAAAGAGCTTTTCTGATCCATGAAAAGCAAAGATGGTGTCTGATCATTTTGAGGAAGGTCATGCAAATCTTCCAGAAAAATGAAGTCACAGGATCTGAATAAATAATCAGAGTCCCGACTACCCTTCACATCAGAACATCAGAGGATGTTCACCTTTGAATCTGGAATATAAAGCAAAAAAAAAAAAAAAAAAATCAATTGAATTATTTTTTTATTAATTTATTGTTATGTTAATCACCATACATTACATCATTAGTTTTTGATGTAGTGTTCCATGATTCATTGTTTATGTATAACACCCAGTGCTCCATGCAATGCGGGCCCTCTTTAATACCCATCACCAGGCTAACCCATCCCCCACCCCCTCCGCTCTGGAACCCCCAGTCTGTTTTTCAGAGTCCATCGTCTCTCATGGTTCGTCTCCCCCTCTGATTTCCCCCTCTTCATTCTTCCCCTCCTGCTATCTTCTTTTTTTTTTTAACATATATTGTATTATTTGTTTCAGAGGTACACATCTGTGATTCAACAGTCTTGCACAATTCACAGCACTCACCATAGCACATACCCTCCCCAATGTCTATCACCCAGCCACCCCAACCCTCCCACCCCCCATCACTCCAGCAAACCTGTTTGTTTCGTGAGATTAAGAATTCCTCATATCAGTGAGGTCATATGATACATGTCTTTCTCTGATTGATTTACTTAGCTCAGCATAACCCCCTCTAGTTCCAACCACATCATTGCAAATGGCAAGATCTCATTCCTTTTGATGGTTGCATAATATTCCTTTGTGTGTGTATATATATGTGTGTGTGTATATATATATATATATATATACACCACATTTTCTTTATCCATTCATCTGTCGATGGACATCTTGGCTCTTTCCACAGTTTGGCTATTGTGGACATTGCTGCTATAAACATCAGGGTGCACGTACTCCTTCGGAACCCTACATTTGTATCTTTGGAGTAAATACCCAGTAGGCAATTACTGGATCGTATGGTAGCTCTCTTTTCAACTTTTTGAGGAACCTCCATACTGTTTTCCAGAGTGGTTGCACCAGCTTACATTCCCACCAACAGTGGAGGAGGGTTCCCTTTTTTCTGCATCCACACCAACATCTGTCATTTCCTGACTTGTTAATTTTAGCCATTCAGACTGGTGTGAGGTGATATCTCATTGAGGTTTTGATTTGGATTTCCCTGATGCCAAGCAATGTTGATCACTTTTTCGTGTGTTTCTTGGCCATTTGGATGTCTTCTTTGGAAAAATGTCTGTTCATGTCTTCTGCCCATTTCTTGATTGGATCATTTGTTCTTTGGGTGTTTTTAAGAAGTTCTTTATAGATTTTGGATACTAGCCCTTTATCTGATATGTCATTTACAAATATCTTCTCCCATTCTGTCGGTTGTCTTTTGGTTTTGTTGACTGTTTCTTTTGCTGTGCAAAAGCTTTTAATCTTGATAAAGTCACAATAGTTCATTTTGCCCTTGCTTCCCTTGCCTTTGGAGATGTTTCTAGGAAGAAGTTGCTGCAGCTGAGGTCGAAGAGGTTGCTGCCTGTGATCTCCTTTAGGATTCTGATGGACTCCCATCTCACATTGAGGTCTTTCAACCATTTTGAGTCTATTTTTGTGTGTGGTGTAAGGAAATGGTCCAGTTTCATTCTTCTGCATGTGGCTGTCCTGTTTTCCCAACACCATTTGTGGAAGAGACTGTCTTTTTTCCACTGGCCATTCTTTCCTGCTTTGTCGAAGATTAGTTGACCATAGAGTTGAAGGTCCATTTCTGGGCTCTCTATTCTGTTCCATTGATCAATGTGTCTGTTTTTGTGCCAGTACCATACTGTCTTGATGATGACAGCTGTAATAGAGTTTGAAGTCCAGAATTGTGATGCCGCCAGCTTTGCTTTTCTTTTTCAACATTCCTCTGGCTATTCAGGGTCTTTTCTGGTTCCATACAAATTTTAGGATTATTTGTTCCATTTCTTTGAAAAAAGTGGATGGTATTTTGATGGGGATTGCATTGAATGTGTAGATTGCTCTAGGAAGCATTGACATCTTCACAGTGTTTGTTCTTCCAATCCATGAGCACGGAACGTCTTTCCATTTCTTTGTGTCTTCCTCAATTTCTTTCATGAGTATTTTATAGTTTTCTGAGTACAGATCCTTTGCCTCTTTGGTTAGATTTGTTCCTAGGTATCTTATGGTTTTGAATGCAATTGTAAATGGGATCGACTCCTTAATTTCTCTTTCTTCTGTCTTGTTGTTGGTGTATAGAAATGCCACTGATTTCTGTGCATTGATTTTATATCCTGCCACTTTACTGAATTCCTGTATGAGTTCTAGCAGTTTTTGGGTGTAGTCTTTTGGTTTTCCACATAAAGTATATCATCTGCAAACAGTGAGAGTTTGACTTCTTTGCCGATTTGGATGCCTTTGATTTCTTTTTGTTGTCTGATTACTGTGGCTAGGACTTCTAATACTATGTTGAATAGCAGTGGTGATAGTGGACATCCCTGCTGTGTTCCTGACCTTAGGGGAAAGCTCTCAGTTTTTCCCCATTGAGAATGATATTCACTGTGGGTTTTTCATAGATGGCCTTTTTGACATTGAGGTATGTACCCTCTATCCCTACACTCTGAAGAGTTTTAATAAAGAAAGGATGCTGTATTTTGTCAAATAATTTTTCTGCATCTATTGAGAGGATCATATGATTCTTGTTCTTTCTTTTATTATGTATTATATCACATTGATTTGCGGGTGTTGAACCAAACTTGCAGGCCAGGAATAAATTCCACTTGGTCATGGTGAATAATCCTTTTAATGTACTGTTGGATCCTATTGGCTAGTATTTTGGTGAGAATTTTTGCCTCCATGTTTATCAGGGATATTGGTCTGTAGTTCTCCTTTTTGGTGGAGTCTTTGTCTGATTTGGGGATCAAGGTAATCCTGGCCTCATAAAATGAGCTTGGAAGTTTTCCTTGCATTTCAGTTTTTTGGAACAGTTTCAGAAGAATAGGTGTTAATTCTTCTTTAAATGTTTGGTAGAATTCCCCTGGGAAGCCATCTGGCCTTAGGTTCTTGTTTGTTGGGAGATTTTTGATGACTGCCTCAATTTCCTTAGTGCTTATAGGTCTGTTCAGGTTTTCTATTTCTTCCTGGTTCAGTTTTCGTAGTTGATACATCTCTAGGAATGCATCCATTTCTTCCAGGTTATCTAATTTGCTGGCATAGAGTTGCTCATAATATGTTCTTATAATTGTTTGTATTTCTTTGGTGTTGGTTGTGATCTCTCTTCTTTCATTCATGATTTTGTTGATTTGGGTCATTTTTCTTTTCTTTTTGATAAGTCTGGCCAGGGGCTTATCAATCTTATTAATTCTTTCCCAAAGAACCAGCTCCTAGTTTTGTTGATCTGTTCTGCTGTTCTTTTGGTTTCTATTTCATTGATTTCTGCTCTGATCTTTATTATTTCTCTTCTCCTGCTCGGCTTGGGCTTTATTTGCTGTTCTCTCTCCAGCTCCTTTAGGTGTAGGCTTAGGTTGTGTATTTGAGACCTTTCTTGTTTCTTGAGAAAGGCTTGTATTGCTATATACTTTCCTTTCAGGACTGCCTTTGCTGCATCCCAAAGATTTTGAACAGTGGTGTTATCATTTTCATTTGTTTCCATGAATTTTTTTAATTCTTCTTTAATTTCCTGGTTGACCCATTCATTCTTTAGTAGGATGCTCTTTAGCCTCCATGTATTTGAGTTCTTTGACTTTCTTCTTGTGATTGAGTTCTAGTTTCAAAGCATTGTGGTCTGAAAATATGCAGGGAATGATCCCAATCTTTTGGTACTGGTTGAGACCTAATTTGGGACCTAGAATATGATCTATTCTGGAGAATGTTCCATGGACACTAGGGAAGAATGTATTCTGTTGCTTTGGGATGGAATGTTCTGAATATATCTGTGAAGGCCATTTGGTCCAGTGTGTCATTTAAAGTCTTCATTTCCTTGTTGATCTTTTGCTTAGATGATCTGTCCATTTCAGTGAGGGGGGTGTTAAAGTCCCCCACTATTATTGTATTGTTGTCAATGTGTTTCTTGGCTTTTGTTATTAGTTGCCTTATATAACTGTTTGCTCTCATGTTAGGGGCATAGATACTTACAACTGTTAGATCTTCTTGTTGGATAGACCCTTTAAGTAGGATATAGTGTCCTTCCTCATCTCTTATCACAGTCTTTGGTTTAAAATCTAATTTGTCTGATATAAGGATTGCCACCCCAATTTTCTTTTGGTGTCCATTGGCATGGTAAATGGTTTTCCACCCCCTCACTTTCAATCTGGGGGTGTCTTTGGGTCTAAAATGAGTCTCTTGCAGACAGCATATTGATGGGTCTTGTTTTCTAGTCCAATCTGATAGCCTGTGTCTTTTGATTGGGGCATTTAGCCCATTTACATTCAGGGTAACGATTGAAAGGTATGAATTTAGTGCCATTGTATTGACTGTAAGGTGACTGTTACTGTATATTGTCTGTGTTCCTTTTTGGTCTATGTTGCTTTTAGGCTCTCTCTTTGCTTAGAGGACCCCTTTCAATATTTCTTGGAGGGCTGGTTTCGTGTTTGCAAATTCCTTTAGTTTTTGTTTGTCCTGGAAGCTTTTTATCTCTCCTTCTATTTTCAATGACAGCCTCGCTGGATATAGTATTCTTGGCTGAATATTTTTCTTGTTTAGTGCTCTGAATATATCATGCCAGTCCTTTCTGGCCTGCCAGGTCTCTGTGGATAGGTCTGTTGCCAATCTAATGTTTCTACCATTGTAGGTTACATATCTCTTCTCTCAGGATTTTCTCTTTGTCTCTGAGACTTGTAAGTTTTACTATTAGATGTCGGGGTGTTTACCTATTTTTAGCGATTTTGAGAGGGGTTCTCTGTGCCTCCTGGATTTTGATGCCTGTTTCCTTCCCCAAATTAGGGAAGTTCCCTGTTATAATTTGCTCCAATATACCTTCTGCCCCTCTCTCTCTTCTTCTTCTGGGATCCCAATTATTCTAATGTTGTTTCATCTTATGGTATCGCTTATCTCTCGAATTCTGCCCGCGTGATCCAGTAGTTGTTTATCTCTCTTTTCCTCAGCTTCTTTATTTTCCATCATGTGGTCTTCTATATCTCTAATTCTCTCTTCTGCCTCATTTATGCTGGCGGTTAGAGCCTCCATTTTTTATTGCACCTCATTAATAGCCTTTTTGATTTCGACTTGGTTAGATTTTAGTTCTTTTATTTCCCCAGAAAGGGTTTCTCTAATAACTTCCATGCTTTTTCAAGCCCAGCTAGTATATTTAAAATCATCATTCTGACCTCTAGTTCCGACCTCATACTGATGTCCATATTGAGTAGGTCCCTGGCAATCGGTACTGCCTCTTGTTCTTTTTGTTGAGGTGATTTTTTTTTCCCTCTTGTCATTTTGTCCAGAGGAGAATAGATGAATGAGAGAACAAAATGCTAACAAGGTCACAACGTTCCCAGAAAATATATTCTAAACAAATCAGAAAAGACCTGGAACTGGGCAAAAAGAAAGGGAAAGAAAGAAAAAAAGAAAAAGAAACAAAAAAAGAAAAAGATAAAAACAAACAAAAACAGAACAAAACAAAACAAAAAAACAGAATATGATCAAATATGATCAGGCTGGTGCATAGATCAGTGCCACACACTAGATTTTGTGTGTATTTTGGTCTTTTAGAAGAAAGTGGCTCCCAAATTTTTAAAGAAAGAAAAGCTTATATATGTACAAAAATAAGGGTTAATATGATGAAAAAAGAAAGAAGAGGATTTAGAAAAAAAGGGAGAGAATGGGATTAGGCAGGAAACTAGAATAGGGCCATACACTAGAGATTTAGGGTATATTTTGATCTGTTAGAAGAAACTGTATCTCAAAATTTTAAAGAGAGAACAACTTATATACATATATATATATATATATATATGCCAAAAATAAGGGTAACTACTATGAAGGGATAGAATATGACTCTAAAAATTAAAAATAAAAATGTTTTTTACAAAAGCGATTGATAAGATGTTGGTTGAAAAAGGGAAAAAGAAAAATTCAAAAAAAAAAAAAAGACAGTTAAAAAAAAAGAACTTTGAAAGACTAAAGAATCATGGTAAAAAAGCCATGAATTCTATGTGCAGTATTCCCCTAGCGCTGGAGTTCTGCCGTTCTCATTGACCGGTAAACTTGGTCTTGGCTGGCTGTTCGTGCTGATCTTCTGGGGGAGGGGCCTGTTGTCGTGGTTCCCAAATGTCCTTGCCGGAGGCAGAATTGCCCCGCCCTTGCCCGGTTGGGCTAAGTAATCTGCTCGGGTATGCTCTTGGGAGCTTTTTTTCCCTGCAAGCTCTCCGTACAGCTTTGGAGGACGAGAGTGAAAATGGTGGCCTCCCAATCTCCACCTGGAGGAGCCGAGAACTCGGGGCCCCGCTCCTCAGTGCGCCCCCAGAGAAAAGCAGTCAGTCACTCCCGTGTCCCCGGTCTCCGGCCGCACTCCGTGCTCACCCGGCCTGTGACCGAGCGTTTCTATCTCTGGCACCCGACCCCGTGTGGAGTCTCCAAACCCAGCAGATCCCTGCGGTGAGCTCCTGCACCGCTCCTCCCCGGGGGAGGAAGCGGAGTCTCCCCGGCTCTGCCGCTTGTTGGATCCCTGCTGGAGGAGCAGTGGCCCGACTGGGCCGCGGATCACAGTTTATGGCCACCCTGAGCTGAGAGCCCGCGCCTCGGCTCCGTCTCTGCAGCCGGCTTCCCCGCTCCGATCCCTGGGAGCTCTGCCGCACTCAGGCACCCCCGGTCTTTCTGTGACCCCGAGGGTCCTGAGACCACACTGTCCCGCGAGGGTTCCACCCCCCGCTTAGCCACTGGAGCGACGTCCCTCCACGGAGCCGACTTCTAAAAGGTCCGGTTTTGTGCTCTGCGGCTCTAGCACTTGCCAGAAGCGGCCAACGGAGGCCCCCTCCCCCGCCGTCTATCCTCCCGAATATCGCCTCGGATTCCCTTCTCCGCACGTCCTACCTTCCAGAAAGTGGTCGCTTCTCTGTTCAGAGAGTTGTTGCTACTCTCCTCTTCGATCTCCTGTTGAGTTCGTAGGTGTTCAGAATGGTTTGATCCCTATGCAGCTGAATTCCTGAGACCAGACGACATCCAGGTCTCCTACTCCTCCGCCATCTGCTCCGCCCCCAAAATCAATTGAATTCTAAGGTAACAGCAATCAATATCTAGAATGTATAATTTTAAAATATTTCATTGGCAAAAACAGAAGCAGGAGAAGACCAGCAGGAGGAGGAGGAAGAGGAAGGACAGGGGGATGGAACAGTTGAAAAAGTTAATTTCACTTTTAATGATGACTTGAGCCCCACCACTTGATGGAAGAATCCATGGAACCTATAGCATCTTCTTTGGAATTGATATTCTCTATTGTAATTTTACTTCAGTTTATTTTAAGGTTTTCTTTTTGTTTCACTGGAAAGATAGATGATGTTCTGTTTCAATCATGTAAAGTATTACAAGTTGCTTCGTTGAAGTAATAGTAAATGTGTACACACACACACAGATATTTTATTACAAACTTACTATAAAACTTTATTGAGCTATGTTAAAGAAGACTCCAATATGTGGTAAGCTAAAACATATTTTGGATAGGAAAATCCTCGTGAATATTTTGGAAATAAGAGTTGAATTTAAACAGATCCTGTGACCTGGCGGTTCTGCTCCTAGATATGTAGGTCAGGGAAACTCTGATACACATGAGCACAAAGAGATGGAATCATTATCATCATAATTAGTATCATCACAGTTAACATTTACTGAGTATTTACCATACAGTTACAATATTAAACGTGTGTATTAACTCATATGAGTTTGTACTATATGAAAATGCTGGTCTTTGACTCTCTGTGGCCCACAGAAATCACAGTTACATATGCTCCAAGCTGATCATCTCAATATTCTTATGAAGTAGATTTTATCTCCATTTTAAAATGGGAAACTGAGGCATGGAGAGATTAAATAACCTTGCCAAAGTTACTTAGCTATGAAATGGACTGCCGTGTGTCAAATTCATGCAACCTGGCAGTGAAGTCCAGGTTCAAACCGCTATGCTATACTGCTTCTCAACTGGAAAAGAACGTTCAGGGCAATGTATCTCAGGATAACAAGAAAGCTGAAAACAGTACCAATGTCCATTAACAGGAGAATAGATGAACACCAAGCACATTCATAGACTAGAATGCTACAAAAGAGCAAACATGAATAAGCTAGAGTTACTCCTATTCAGTTGAGCCACAAAAAGAGAAGTTCCAGAAAAATATATGAAGTGTGATTATTTGTAGGAAGGTGAAAAACATATAAAAGTGTTGTATATTGTTGAGGGACAAAGATGTACATGACATGTGGTTAAGGATATTTAAGGGAGTGACAAACACCAAATTACGATGGTGGTTAACACATGGGGGGAGGAGAGGAGGAGACATCAGCTGTGTTGTGATATTTTAGTTTTTGTGGGGTGGTGGCTACGTGGATGCTTGCGGTCTCATTCTTAAGGCAATTCTGCAGTGAAAGAAGTACTCACAATAAGCAATGCTAGGCAAACGATCCGAGGGATAAAAACATAAGAGGACTTACAGGAGCATGATAAAAAAAAGACAACATTAAAAATTTCCGGGATGTAAACAGGAAGTGTCATGTGACCCCATTCATGTAAATTTAGTCTACATTTGCATATATGTTCAAAAGAGGGACATGAAATAGGAATGCCACGATCTTAACAGTGGTTTTCTCAGTGTGATAAGGTTTCAGAGTGATTTATACATGTGCGATTTTCCAATGTTTTACCGTGTACTTGCATGCGGTCAGAAAAATATACAGCATTGCAGACAAATGATAAAAACAAGGTCTAGACCACACTTAACTTCCCTTCTATCTAGGCAAATGCAGTTTTTGCTCTCATTTAAGGTGATAAGCAATCAGTATCTCCCCCCAGGTTCACCATCAGGCTCGAATTCCAGGTTTGGCGGGTCAATCTAATTAATTATTTAATTAGGCCCCAAGGAATGATTGGGCTGGGACCCTATCTTCTTCCAGGATATGCTTATATCTTTGACATGTAGGAAGCCATTGATTTTAACTAGAATGGTTGGGGGAGGGAGAAGCAGCTTTGGTAACTGGGAGAAAGAAAGAATTTTAAATTCCAAGTTGGGAATATACTTTAGGAGGATGAATAAATAGTATGGGAAATAGATACTTAAGAGGACAGCATGGGAGGAGGGACTTGAAGTTCTATGTGGGGACAGAGTTTAGGAGGACAACAGGAGGCTCTGTCCCTCCCTCATGGAGAGTGGTCTGTTCCACACACACCCTTTGAACCGTGAGCGAGCCTCCAGAGAGGACCAGAACTTGGCAATGCTCTTTTTCATGAAGAGTTGAGATGAGCATAGATGCAAAATTACTTCATTGCCCAGATAATGAAGTAGAGGATTTGTTCGAGAGGAAGCCATTATCTCTACTTCTACTGGGAATCTAGAGATTCTTTGTCACCACAAGGCTGGGATTTCGTCAGCATCTGGAGTCCACATCTTGCAGGGCCAGTGACCTTCTCTAGAAGGGCACATGAGAGGTAAAACTGCCTAGATGGCTTCCCAGGGAGCCAGAGCAAAAGGGCAAGTAGAGTGTCTGGGAGGCTTGGGGTCTCCTGCTGACAGACCAGGTTTTGAGCAATTGTGAGTACTCCTAAAAATTCCTGGAAGACTTGAGGAAGCTAATTTTTGATAACAGAAAGATGGATCATCTGTTCATTACTAGCGAATATATCTCATTGTGTAAGACCATGGTTACAAGGAGAAATATGGGTTATACTTATTTTTTTTTAATTTGTAACTATGTATTGTATACTGAAGCATGTTAGCAGTGCTTTTAAGTGTCGTGAAGGATGACTTTTTAGAAAGTTGGTAGAAATTTCTAATTTGGTTTATTTTATTTATTTTTTAATCACGGTGTAAGAGAGAAAGAGCAATAGAGTGTGAAGGACAAGAGCTAGAGAGAGAGGCAAGGGAGAAGGGGAGAGGGAAGAAAGAACTTGAGTTAGACCCAGACGCAGAGAGGATGGGGAGGAAGGACGGAGGCCCATGATAGCTCTTCAATCTGTTTTTACAGAAGTAAACAGTCCCTCACAGTGAAAACACAGAGCCGAAACTTGAAAGCTGAAAAGAGGTTTAGATTTCATAAATTCCAAAAAGCACGTTATGCTGATTAGGAGAACCATCTAAAGACTTCCACAGAAGAATAGTATCGGAGTGAACAGATTCCCGTCGAATGTCATGTGTTAACGAAAGCCTTAATATAGGTATTGTTAGCATTTTCTGAATGGAGTTTCCAGCAAATTAGTAGCAAATGAATCATCCATAATTACCCATGTTGGATTAAAGGAGAATGTTTTCCTCCTTAAAAAGTAGGCTGGGGTCAGTTTTATGGCAGCAGCATTATTTATGTTTATGCATAAAGACACCTGGTGGCCTGAAATTTCCATTTCCACTTCCATTCCTTTAATGTTTTCACAGGCTTGTACATGTTGAAGAGAAATGTCTGCTTCCTGCTAAATCCATTAGAAACTGACACAAGGGCGAGAAGAAAGGATGTAATGGAACAGGTAAGGTATTAGAATTTAAAAGAATGTAGAATAACAGACCAGACTGTGGCAAACATGGGTGAAGAGAATTCTTATACTCAGAATGGAAAACTAAGGCACAAAAGGTTAAATCGTCTACACAGCTTCCTATTTAGTAAGGCATGCCCCTTAGGCGTATATGAAATACCGTCTCGTTGTGGTTCCAATTGGCATTCCTCTGATTGCTGGGGAGGTAGAGCATGTTTTCATATGCTAGGCATCAGTTATGCTTCCTTAACTGAGACACTCCTATTCATATCTTTTGCCAATTGTATGTCATTTGTCATTTTTAAATTTATTTGTAAGAATTCTTTATATGCTCTTCCTACAAAACCTTTGCCGGTACACCTTTGTTTTGCAAATACATTCTTCCTACTTGTCCACTCACTATTTTATTATTATTTTAAAGATTTTATTTTATTTATTTATTTGAGAGAAAGAGCGTGCACGCAAGCACACGAGTGGGGGGAGGGGCAGAGGGAGGGAGAGAATCTCCAGCAGACTCCCTGCTGAGCCCAGAGCCCGATGTGGGGCTCGATCCCAAGACAATGAGATCACCACCTGAGCCAAAACCAGGAGTTGGAAGCTCAACGAACTGTCCCACCCAGGGGCCTCTTGTCCACTCACTTTTTATTTATTGATTGATTGATTTTTTTATGTTAAGTTAGCCACCATACAGTACATCATTCATTTTTGATGTAGTGTTCAATGATTCATTAGTTGCGTATAACACCCAGTGCTCACCACAACATGTGCCCTCCTTAACACCCATCACCTAGCTACCCCACCCCCCCAATCCCCTGCCTTCTGTACCCCTCAGTTTGGTTCCCAGAGTCCATAGTCTCTCATGGTTCATCTCCCTCTCTGATATCTTCCCATTCAGTTTTCCCTTCCTTCCCCCGTGGTCCTCTGCGTTATTCCTTATATTCCACATATGAGTGAAACCGTATGATAATTGACTTTCTCTGCTTGACTTATTTCACTTAGAATAATCCCCTCCAGTTCCAACCATGTCGATGCAAATGGTGCATATTCATCCTTTCTGATGGCTGAGTAATATCCCATTGTATATTGAACTACATCTTCTTTATCCATTCGTCTGTTGATGGACATCTCAGCTCTTTCCACAGTTTGGCTATTGTGGACATTGCTGCTATGAACATTGGGGTGCAGGTGCCCCTTCTTTTCACTATATCTGTATCTTTGGGATAAATACCCAGTAGTGCAATAGCTGGGTCATAAGGAAGCTCTATTTTTAACTTTTTGAGGAACCTCCATACTGTTTTCCAAAATGGCTATATGAGCTTGCATTCCCACCAACAGTGTAGGAGGGCTCCCCTTTCTCCACACCCTTGCCAACATTTGTTGTTTCTTGCCTTGTCAATTTTTGCCATTCTAACTGGTGTAAGGTGGTATCTCAATGTGGTTTAGATTTGTATTTCCCTGATGGCTAATGATGTTGAACATTTTTTTCATGTGTCTGTTAGCCATTTGTATGTGTTATTTGGAGAAGTGTCTGTTCATGTCTTCTGCCTCTCTTTTTAATGAGTTCTTTTGATGATCAGCAGTCCTTTATTTTCATGTAGTGAAATTATCAATCTTTCTTTTATGGTTAGTTCTTTCATGCCTTTTTTAAAATGCTCTGCCTTGAAGTAATTAAGATATTCCTTATATGGTCCTTTAAAAGTTTGTCATTTTGCCTAAAATATTTAATTCTGTCACTTACCTTAAAGTCATACATGTAGAGGATGAGAAGTTGAAATGCAATCTTCATTATTTTGTATCTAAAACTAAACATGCTAGTGCCATTTGTACACAGTTCCTCCTTTTACCCTTGAGCTTCAAGTCCCACTTCTTTAATTATTGAATTTCTATATGTGTGGGTTTGTATCTGGAGTTTCTATTCTGCTTCCTTGGCCCATTTGTCTGTCTCCAGACAAATCTTGTGCTATCTTAATTACTTTTGCATTACAGTAAGTTTCAAGATACATCTGATAATAAGCCTCCACTTGCTTGGCCCTTTACTTAAATCTTAGAATCAACTTGTCAAATTATGTGAAAAAATATTTGGGGCTTTTTATTGGCCTTGTACTGACTCTGTAGATAAATTTGGGGAAGATGGATATTTTTATGATTTTAAGTTTTTAAAGTTCTACTTATAGTTTCTGATGGGAAAGACATTATTTTCTTAGGCCAATGGGAATAAATTTTTAATTCGTGAGAGTAGTTTATAGCTGAAGCAGAACTTAATAAACCTGAATTTAAAACAGGGTTAGATTTATAAAAATCTGAAGCTCTTCTCCAATACTAGAAGTCTACAAAAACTGAGACTCATTCTGTAGAGTACTTGTTACCTGAGACACTTGTTCTTTGTAAAATTCACTGAGTTATAAGAAGAGAAAATCAGTTTTTGTAATTTTAAAGAGCTTAATTCATCTGCTTTGAGTTCACTGATATTAAAATAATGTAAAAAGTATTTCTATAGGCTGCTAGAAGTTTAAGCTCTTTTGAATTTAGTTATAATTCCTGTATGGAATTACTTTTTTTTAATGCCACATTTTTTCCACAAATAATTACTTTTTGAATAACAGTCCCCTCAAAAGATTCTCTTATGCATTTCTGATTTTATGCTTTCTCTCTCACAGTGAGGTTAACAAGCAACTGAGCTTAAAAGGGTCAAAACTTGAGAAGCCTTTTTTTTTTTTTTTTCTGAAATATGGGGCTCAAAATTCACTTACAGGTTCAAAACTGACCCAAAGTTCTTATTTTTATTATTCATATATTTACATAAATGAAACTTCCTATTTCCTTCCACAGATAGAAAGCAATTCTTCTAGCCTGGGAGGCTGTGGTTGGCTGACCTCGGAGTATGTCGGCCAGACTCCCTGTTCAGCAAGGATGGTAAGTAGAGACAGAGGTGTGGGCAGTGTGGCTAAGTGGGCTGCACTGAAGGGGTCCCGGCTCAGGTGAATGCAGGGAAGGACAATGCAATTGGGAAGAGAGTTGGACCTTCCCTCACACAGTGGACAAAGACCTGAACTTCCTTACACATCAGATGGGCAGGAAATGAAAGTCAGCCCACAGCAGGTGTGCTCGGGAATGGAAAGAGAAAGGATAGGAGGACTTTAAGCTTGTCTTGAGGGGAAAGTACCCACTCCTGTCACTGAAATGGATTCCAGTACAACCTGGTGCTGGGATCCTCAGTGGGGAAGAGAAAATAAGGGGAGAGAGTGAGAACAGGGCAGAAGTTCTGAGCCTCATAATCACCTGCTCAGAACCCTGCATCTAGATCAGACCAAATCTTTCTTCCTTGTGCACACCTGAAATTGACTGCCATGTCCACACCCAGTGGGCATGACAACCTTTGCTAGTTATATCTGGGTCAGTTCTTCTCGTGACTACTTGTGCAGTAGACGTGACTTTCAATTTGTACTGTAATCAGTGCTATGTGTTTTATCTTCTCTAGTAGATTGAACGTTCTCCAAGGACATGGCTTATGCCTCATATATGTGTTTCTTTCCCTGCACATAAAACACTGCAGTATCTTGTGAAGAATCATGGTCAAAAGTCATACTGGTCTCAAGGGCACACCCCCTGCACAGAAGTCTGCAGATCTGTGGACTAACACACCCTAAGGGAAGAGATTATGACAAACAAAAATATGGTTCGAAATAACATCACCATTCTAAAAGGGAAAGGGTAGATCCAAGAGTCTAGTTCTGATTGTTCTGTGACTTAGTGTACATGAAATTTACAGACAGGATAAGGCTATGGGGGGGGGAACAAATAAAAAATTAACAAAGCGAATGGAACCGAGGTGCTCGTGAGCATATCTTTGTGGTGTAGAGGGTATAGGATATTTCTGTCTGTCAAGGAATATTAAGTGCTTTCAGTGAATGGGGGGCTCCAAAGGATGAAGCACAGTTTCATCCAGCACATTCAGAGTCCTTGGGCTTCCATGACTAGAGGCACACCAATCGTCAGGGAAACCACCATCACCTGAGTCAACGCCTTGAGTGTAAGGCAACCCCATTCTTGGCACTGATGTCCAATCCATGACCAGATTCAAATGCTAACTGAACTCCTGAGATGCTTTGTGTTTTCTTCTACAGAAATTGCCGCGGACATTAGAAGAAACTAATTACTCACGCACTTATTTGAAACACATGTGCTTATAGATGTAGGAAGTTTTAAAGAGATCTCAGGATTGGAGATCCACAGTGGTAATTGTAATGTGTGGATGCAGTAGCTAGAGCAAACTTTGCTTTACTTGTGCACAGTAGAGGCACAAAAAATATTTGTTGACTAATAGCCAACCTTCAAAATTTTATTTCTATAGGAAACCAACTCGGAATTTTCAGAATACCATTAAAAAATATAGAGATATAAAGAAATGAAGAGAGTTTTATTTCTTACTTTATGTTTTCTTTACCTCTTTGATTTTCTTCATCAATTTTGAATTTGGATTTCCAGAATTCGATTTATGGAAGCTCATTTTTTCTCCTCCCGACTTTATAACTACAATATATCCAACAAGTATAAACCTTGGATTATGACTCTGTGGTTCCACCAACTACATATCTGTGGCTAGTATTGCTAGATCTGAGAACCTTTATCTTGTATTGCATTCAATTAAGCTTTTTCTATGAAATATCATTATATACTAAAGTCATAAATAAAAACATTTATCAATCTTAAATTATTTGCTCTAAACAAAGGGACAGAACATAGGATAAAGTTAAAAAAATCTATATTTAAGCTAATTACATCTTTTGCTGTGAATGTGCAATGATTTCTTTCACTATTTCATCCAACCCTAACATTCTTTAAAAATTAAAGAAAACCATTTAATTTTTTCTCACTCTTCAGGCATCAACAGTTCCAGAGACTTGGGATGTAATAAAACTTCTTGAGTGCTCATGAATTTTGCCTACTTCAAATAAGTGAGATTTCACAGCAGTTTAATGATGTTTCAATGGCCTTGTTAGGCTTATCTGAAAAATGATTTTGATTTGCCCAACTTACACTCCTATTGAGCTCTGGCATATTCTATTTACCCCATTTCAGCAAAAGAACCAAAACCTACCCCTCCCTCCTCTTCCTGCTTATTACATTAGTTGTCTGCTTCCTTTCATTTCGGAACAAAACTAGGACAATCAAAACAGCAACAACAAAAACAAACATAAAAAAACATAAAATCCTAACTGTTCAAACATGTCCCTAAATCATAATCCTTTATTTTTTTGTTTTGTTTTTATCACAATCAGCAGATTTTTATTCCTAATGCCCAAGGTAGGTACCATATCACTTACTCTAAGGGCTTAGGCCTTTCATATGCTCTACTTCAGTGATTAAGATTATGAAACAACCAGCCTGGGAAATTCGTAGCATATATTTAAGCTTGATTCTTGACAGAGCTTTGCATTTTTCTCTCTGGCCATTGTAAAATTCAGTCCAACAGAAGTACTTATAAATGTTCTACTCAGAGAGTATCCTCTGTGCTGTCACTCTACTTTAGGACCTCACTTGATATGCCTAATTTTCTTATTTCCTTCATTGAATAGAAAAAGTAGCCAATTTTGTAGCCTGGAAAATATTAATAGTACTTTTTAAAGGTTAAATGATAGCCATAGAGAATTATAAATTACAGGAGGTGTTTGTGATGTGACTGCGCAGATTATTTCAAGAAATGACTTTGGGGAAAAAAATGACTTTGGCTTTCACATTCTATCAATTGTTAAAGTAGAACAAAAAGAGTTTTGGGCTTTTAGTTGTAGGAAAACAATTACATATGAACCACTATTACTTCTTTTTTTTTTGAACCACTATTACTTCTTAAAACATTTTTCTATCACAAATCAACAACACAAACACAACATATGGCAGCATTATCACTATTTTAGCAAAAGGCATTTTTTAAAATTTAAAGTTTATGTTGCCTTTTTTTTTTTAAATGATAATGAAGTGGCTCTTAGGTCCTGGAATGGTCTTCAAATGGTCTATACCTTCAGAAATACATCAGTATTCTCTGCAGAAGTCTGATCTTTAAAAACCGAAAATTGGAAAGGCATAGCAAACATCGTGATGGTCAAACTAGGAAAAATGAAAAATTAAAGGTAAGCATATTGTAGTACAAATCCAACAATGATGTTTTTGATCCTTATGTTCCATATACACACCTCTTTTTTAAAAGCTAAAAGGTACAATATTTTGATTAGAAATAAAGTTCTAAGGCAGAAATTTATCTTTCCCAGAGGAAGACACTGTGAAAATAAGAAAGAAAAATATTCATGAGTTCGGTCTAGCACTGAAGTAAACCCACCACTTGGTCTCAAAAATCAAGAGATTTTTAACATTATAATCTTTTTGTTGTTTATTTTCTCTCATTTAGTTGCATCCTTCTTTTTTATTTATTTATTTATTTTTTTAAAAGACTATTTATTTATTTGACAGAGAGAGCGTTAACGAGACCAGGAACACAAGCAGGGGGAGAGGGAGAAGGAGAAGCAGGCCTCCCTCCGAGCAGGGCGCCCGATGGGGGGCTCCATCCCAGGACCCTGGGATCATGACCAGAGCCGAAGGCAGACGTTTAACTGACTGAGCCACCCAGGCGCCCCGCATCATTCTTTCTTAAAAAGTGAAATAATCTGAGTTCACAAAGTCTTCCCTAACCCTTTGGAACTACAACACGTATGTCCATTTTAGCAATTTATGAATGCAGGACACGTGATTTCCTTCATATGACCAATCTCCTTTTTTTCATATGACCAATATTTTTGTGATGGCAAAATCAGGAGTTGTCTTTTGTATTTTAGTTTCGTCCTCTAAGTAGCTTTAGTCTGGATGCCTAGAAACCATCATGCTGCCCTCCCACCCCCATCTGTTGTTCTGATCTTTCCAGGGAAGCCTGCCCCCTACTCCTGCCCCAGAGCATGCCAGTGCTGATGGAGAGTGGGAAAATTTTACTGTCATGGAAATAGGATGCTCTTTATTCCACTATTATTCAAGATAAACTTTGGGTGCCCTACTATTTCTCAGTATATACTTGCCTTTTGGAGGGATAATTTCCAGACCTGGCACATTCCTAACTCTCTGGAGACCAAACATTCTGGTTTGTCCAGGACTGTCCCGACATAATTATGCCCCAACATAATTATTAATACTACCCCTTCCACTTTCAGAAGTGTCCCCATTTGGAGAATAATTTATATGGCTGCCTTACCTATGGATCTATACTTATATTCAACTTATATTCAAGAGCAAGTGGGTTGAGGCCTGAAAAGAGAACATGGGTTTTACTGATTGGAACATTTCACTGGTCTTTGAGAAAGCCATTTATCTGGGGATTTGTGGGGCTTGAAATTAAAGAGTGTGAAACTTAATAAAGGAAATCTCATTTTAAATGGAAATGGGAGGCCAAAAGGGGACGCTCTCCTGACTACCTCTGGCTGCAGCCCTCGGCAGAACCAACAGGAAGGAGCCTATACTTTACTACCCGAGCAAGGGGAAGAAAATTTTTCTCCACCCCTTTAACAGTCCAGCCAATGAGAGACTGTCACAGCTCAGCCAATGAGAAGCCACTACACTTTGAAATCCCACTTTACTCTTTTTTTGTTTACAACAGCCCCTCCCAACCCCCTAACCCCCAACCTTGCTTCATAAAAGAGTGTTCCCCTCCCTTATTCTCTGGACTTGCCTAAGTTTTGCCTTAGCTTACATAGCCTGAATTGCAATTCTTTGCTATTCCTGAATAAACCCATTTTGCTGGTATAATAACTGGCAGTTTTATTAAGGTTGACAAGAGTGAATGAGATGTGAAGATGGGATCATAGCTAGAAGGGAAGGTAGGATCTTTCACAATGAATCAAAGCGATTCAGACTCAATATTTCCAAAATAAACCTCATCATTTCCTCCCCACCTTATCCTACTAGCAGCTCAAAACAATTTTCTTTGTTGAATCTCTTATCCCTCTTTGCAGCCACCCCCCACCCCACCCCTGCCAATATCTACCCAGGCTGTGCCTAGACTCTGCAGTATCCTCTTTGATTTTTTTCCCTTCATATAGTTACTCTTTCATTTCTGACTGTTCCAACTCTTTTGTCATAAAATCTGAATCAAAGATTTTCATTGGTTTCGCCACTGTTTGGATCATTGTCACCACCTTCTGACCAACCAGTTTCTCCTCCCTTCTAATTCATCTTTCACACTGTTGATAGACTACTACTTCCTGGAAAAATATGTATCCTGCTCCAGGCTCCTTTAAAACTTCTGTCTGCTTTCTATTGACAATAAGGTAAAGATCAACCTGCTTAACAAGGCCTGGGAGATCTTTCAAATTCTAATCCCAATGTAGGTTTTCCATTGTAGTCCTTGCCCTTTGCTCACTAAACTGGAACTCTGTCTGTGCTAAGGTCTGTTAGTTCCTAAAGACACTGGTCCTTTCTTTTCTCTGTTTCTCTGCTATTTCCTTTGCTAGAATGTTCTCTTCTTTCTCATCCCACCCCACCCTCTTCTATGCCTCATAAATGTCCATATAGCCTTCAAGGCCCAGATCAAATGCCCTCTTCTATCCAAAGCTTTTTCCAACCTTTTTTTTTTTTTTTAAGCAGAAGTTTGTGTTGCCTTCCTTTTGCCCCAATGTACTTTTTAAAAATGCCTCCATTCCACCATTTACAGTGTAGGCCCTCCTGGGTAAGTGACTATCTTACTTTCAATTGTCAAACCTTTCAGGGCAGTGGCCAAGCTTTATTTGTCTCTATAGTGAGAAAACCTAACAAATTCTACTACATAATTAGCACTCACTCTGTATTTGTTGATAAAGATGAAAACTTGCCATAAATTTCACCCCTGAGAGTTCTCTGTATCTATTTTCTACCTTCCATTAGAAAATATGTATTCACTTGATTTTTATTTTACGTGGACTCTGGCTTCCTTCGGTCTTATTTTGTTTTTTTTGTTTCTCAAACTTAAGAATTTGCAGGGTCCCAAGATAACCTCAAGGGTTCTGCTGATCACAGTTGGAGAAATGTAACATTATAAATGAATTTTGGTATTTTTGGTCATTACTTAGTGATACAGAGATAACATAAAATATCTATTGTGTGGGTACTGAAATTTTACAGCAACAGCCAAGCATAGGTGGTTATCCAGATGATTGAGGAAATGCTTGTATGAAATTTCAAACTAGTTTATCAAAACCAAAACACAAACAGAAGAGTCTTGCAGAGAATGCCTAGACTTCCAACAGATCCCCTGATGCCATTTTGAGAACCATTGCTGTGTGGAGAACCCAATACTTGTGTGCATTGTCAGTTAATTATCTAGAGAACCCATCAAGGGCCACAAAATAAATACTATGATGTTTGCCCCTAGAGGCAACTTGCACCACCCTCAGAGTCATATCTCACCAGAGAAGAGAAAAAGTTTGACCATGGGATGGAACTAGGACTAGAGGGAAGGAAGGATGGAGAGGAGGAGAGCGTGAGTGGAGAAGAGAAGCCATAGCAGCAAAGCAAAGAACTGGCTTGGATAGAGGTTAAGCACATGCCCATCTTCACAGAGTTACTGGGGACACAGTGCACCATAGGATCTTAAAGTCTGCCTTGGACAACCTGCCATGGCATTTCTGCAATAAGAAATTTCAGTGTTCAGTGTAAGAGTCCATTTCTTGCTTTGGGTAATAAAATGGTCTCCAGAAATTCTCTGAAAAAAATATCCATGTATTACAGGAAAAAAACAACCAAACAAAAATCAGACCAAGTAAGTATTGTTTAATTTTCTACAGAAATTTGTTAGTTTAGACTGATTTCTTTTTAGCCACCTGTGATCTTCAGAGGGATGAGTAATTGAGGCTGTGCCCCATAACAGCAGCTACAACAAATATAATAATACATAACATTTGTTAGAAGCTTAAGTGCCCTAAGGGGATGTTCTACATATTTTACATATATTAAATCATTTAGCCCATAAAATTACCTTATGAATTAAGTGCTATTGTAGCTATCATTTTAGAGATGAGGAAACTGCCAAACATCTCATCTATTGATTTTGCATGATGTTCATCCAGTCTTCTTTTCAAGAAAACCTCTAGTTGTGGACAGGGCTAAAGGTAAGGACGAGGTGACTCAGAAGAGACACATCTGTACAGTTAGAAGTAAACTTTGAGCAAATATCCAGTGGAATATGAGTATTTTTAATCAATTTTACCAAAATAAACATTCATTCAGTATAATTAAGCTCAAACTTATAGGCATGGAGCTGGGAGCTGAGACTAGGTCAATGTGATATAAATAAAAATTGAGAAATATATATGAAAACACCTCATATATGGAAAGCAGTCTATCTTCAAGGAGCAATATTTTATGCATAAAGCTTTCAGGACTGTGCCATTCCCCAGGCTTTTAATCTATTCTGTCTAGCCCCATCAAAGAATTTACTAAGCAAAAGCATTTATACTTCGAAATAGGTTCTTTCTACTCCTTGTGTCTGAAGATCAAAACTAGGTATTGCCTGCCCTTTGATAGAATTGACCAGAGAATATTGCACTGTATTTATTTATTTTAAAGATTTTATTTATTTGAGAGAGAGAGAGAGAGAGCATGTGCACCTGCATGTGCAGGGGCAGTGTGGAGAAGAAGAGAGGGAGGGAGAGGAATAGGGAGAGAATTTCCAGCAGATTTCACACTGAGCTAGAAGCCTGACACAGGGCTCAATCCACGACCCTGAGATCATGACCTGAGCCAAATCCAAAGTCGGCTGCTTAACCGACTGAGTCAGCCAGGTGCCCTTGCACCGTATTTAGATAAGACTTTCATTTGTACAATCAAATTTTCTTGTTGAGCATCTACTCTCTGCCAAGCACTGATAGGTGCTATTTAAGACATCAGTTGTGAACTGTGTAAGACTGTTGAATCACAGACCTGTACCTCTGAAACAAATAATACATTATATGTTAAAAAAAAAAAAGAAGAAGAAGAAGATAGCAGGAAGGGAAGAATGAAGGGGGAAATCGGAGGGGGAGACGAACCATGAGAGACTATGGACTCTGAGAAACAAACTGAGGGTTCTAGAGGGGAGGGGGGGTGGGGGGTGGGTTAGCCTGGTGATGGGTATTAAAGAGGGCACATTCTGCATGGAGCACTGGGTGTTATATCCAAACAATGAATCATGGAACACTACATCAAAAACTTAATGATGTAATGTATGGTGATTAATATAACATAATAATAAAAAAAGACATCGGTGAACAAGATAGAAATGGTTCTGAGTCTCATGGACTTTACTGTTGAATGTGGGCTTTGGTGGGCAATGACAGCTAAGTGAAAAAACATCTGCTATAAATCAACAAAGTTATTTATTTGAATTGCCAGCAGTAGGGTGGCACACCTCCAGTGATTTATTGTGCAGGAATCCCCCTTGCTGTGCATGTTCCTGCAAAGTCTCATTAAGACCTTTAAACTAAAAATATCTGATCCAGCTAAATTTTGGAAAAGGAAACTAGTATTTGAGGAATTCATTTTCAGCAGCTGAGTGCCTCAGGAAGTTAGTAATGCCCTATGGAGCTTTATGCCTCTGGTCCTCTCATTTGAAACCAGCAGAGGTTGGAACAGTTCTTAGTTATTAACATCTAATGGCTGTTTTGTGACTTCTCAAGTGCGTTGGACTCCTCCTTCCAAGTCCCAGGGAATGGAAAGATACTTATTCGAATTTAATTAACTCAGAGGAGATTCAGCCTAAAGGATAGCGATTGAAAATACTGAGTACCGAATGTTCCTACGTCTTCCCTAAAACTTTATGATAGATTTGTTGGACTCCTAATTGCCAGGAGTTTGTGGACTAGAAACCCCACCTAGAAGTAAAGCCCAGGGTAGGAAGTGACTGTCACCACTCCTCTCCCTTGGTGCCTACATTATGTTCTCACCTCCAGCTGCATGTGTCTTACTGCAAAACTCCCCTTGCAGAAAGCCTCCTTGTGGGCCAGGAAAAAGCTCTGCCAAACACAGGTGAATGGCAAGCAATGAGACTTCCGATCTTTGCTTTTGCTTTGGTACAAACTCTCAGTATATCTTTCTCTCCTAAATGTGTGTACGCAAATGTCATTCTGTTAACCTAAGAAAATACTTCCATTTTGGTAAGAGTCTTTGAAAACTTCCTTTCTTCCACCCAAATTCATATTTAGACTGCAGAGTTGCTATAGGTAGACACAATGTGATTTTGGAGATGCTGTGAAAACCTGTAAAAGTAATTCATTTCCATATTCATTCATTCTCAAATATTCTCAAATATTTATTGCCGACATGCTGTGTATCAGATATTGGGTTAGGTATTGCGGGCCTAACACAGAGCAACAAAGATATAATTGCAGCTCTTAGGGGGTTTACAAACTCAGATATATATTTATTTACTCACCTATTTAAATAGTATGTATCATGTGCTAGGTGTTTTTAAGGGATCGTGGAAAATTCCAAAATAAAGAAGAAAGTATTCTAAGGAAGAAGGGCAGATTCCCTGGGCTAGGAGAATAGCAGTGGGATCAGAAAAGACTCTCTCATGAGTCTTCAGAGAGAGTTTGAAGGTAGAATCCACATTGGATGAATTCTGGGAAGCAGAGGAAGGGTAGGTGTGGATGTGGGGGAGGAACTGAAATTATTTCATGCTTTTTACCAAAGGTGTTTGGGAGGATTGCTGGTGCTGTTAAACCAAATTAGAAAAGGGAGGAGGAGAAGCAGGTGGAAGGCAAGTTTTCGGGGGAGAAAAGAGTAACAGTAGTATTCTCTATAAAGAGAATAGGGAAGACATTGAGCATGATTGAATTTGGAAGGATACTCCCACAGTGTCCTTTTACACTCAACAAGAGACTGTGAGCTACTCTCATCTCAAGAAAGAACTGTTTCACCAGATACACATTAGATACTATTTTATTTTTATTATGTTATGTTAGCCACCATACAGTACATCATTAGTTTTTGATGTAGTGTTCCATGATTCATTGTTTGGATATAACACTCAGTACTCCGTGCAGAATGTGCCCTCCTTAATACCCATCACCAGGCTAACCCATCCCCCCGCCCCCTCCCCTCTAGAACCCTCAGTCTGTTTCTCAGAATCCGTAGTATCTCATGGTTCGTCTCCCCCTCCGATTCCCCCTACCCTTCATTTCTCCCTTCCTTCTTCTAATGTCCTCCAGCTATTCCTTATGTTCTACAAATAAATGAAACCATATGATAATTGACTTTCTCTGCTTGATTTATTTCACTTAGCATAATCTCCTCCAGTCCCATCCATGTTGATGCAAGAGTTGGGTATTCATCTTTTTGGATGTCTGATTAATATTCCATTGTATATATGGACCACATCTTCTTTATCCACTCATCTGTTGAAGGGCTTCTCAGCTCTTTCCACAGTTTGGCTACTGTGGACATTGCTGCTATAAACATTGGGGTGCATATGGCCCTTCTTTTCACTACATCTGTTTTTATTCTAGATCTTGCTCCCCAAGGATTTTTGGTAGCTTAAAAAGCCACACAGAATACAGTAAGATAAAATGGAAATGAGGACATCAGGGTTGTGGTGGATATTTCTATAAAATAAATCCCCTTCACAAAATAAAAATCATTAGTTTCTGCTGTTTCTATGCCTGGAGCTTCCTGGATCTCATCCTATCCAAAGTTTGGTTGTTTGATTTTTCCTTCAGTTCTATGAGATAATCTAGACCTTTTTCAATTTTTGTCCCTTTCAGTCAGCCAGAGACGGTTTTTCTGGCTTTCAACCAAAGAACCCTGACCTGATGTTTTTAAAAGTTCCTAGTAGTGAGGTTTTGCAAATTGCAGAATCTCAACTGTGTCACCAGCTGAGCTGAAGTAACATGAGGCACAATGAGAACCCTCTCCTGGCCTGGAAAGTTGGAAATCCTGTGACATAGCAAAGTGGTTGGTTAACTTCCTTGTCTTGTGCCTTGGCAATCAGTCCACATACTTCCTAGGCTGGAGATCAGTGACTTGGTAGAAAAATAACAGTCTAGCATGCGTTGACTAATTTTCAAAGATTCTATAAAAAGAGACAACCTTGACTTTCGCTACAACTTGATTGTGTAAAAGCAAAAAAAAGAAAGTAAAAATATTTTGTGTTTTGTTTTATTTTGTCTATTCACGAGCCCTTTTCTGGCCTGTGGCTGGAAATTTGTGATAGCTAAGAGATTGGAGTCTCGGAGGATACCCAGCTAGGCTTGATGAGCTGAGCTGCCATCAGTGCCCAAAAAGCAGTAAGATAAGAAATAGAGTGGAGGATAAGATAGGAAGATAAATATGGCAGGCCCACCCAAGCACCTCCTAGTAAAGGTCTTCATAAATAAGAAGCCAAGGCTAAAAATGAAGCCTGAGGGCAAAGGATAGATCACTTTGGACTCCTTCTGCTTAAACACTCTGCTGGAGGCCCGGATGAGTTCAATACTAGCTAACATAGAGTAGCCCCAATGGCAAATTCTATTCAGGCCATCTCAGATGTGCCAATGGAAGTAAATAGAGAAGATCCTCCCAGAAAGAAGAATTGGAAAAGACAGGTTGGTGAACCAGGAAATTCGTTCGGCTGGGAGGGCTCTAGTTCTTATTTGCTATGGACCCATGACCATTCTGCTGTTTTCCGTTGGCTTCTTTTCAAAAGAGGAGTAGGAATTTGTTTTGTTTTATAATTATTTTTTTTAATTCCACCACTGTATATTATGTATATTGGGGATGGCTAAATATGTCATTTAAATATATTTAAATATATCCTTTAACTATAGGTTGCTCCACCAGTAGAGGTTAATCTGGATTTGACCTAGAGACATTCCCAGCACTGAAAAATCCTGACCTTAGATCTGGAGGCAGAGCCTTGTCTGGAGGACAAGATTTTATTATCTCTTTCCTTGGGGAGGAATTGAGTGGATTTTAGAGGAATGTTTAATATGTGCATTAAATTTGGTATGGATATTTTTTAAATTTATGTTTGAAAAGAAGAATCAACATGCATGTTGGAATGAGATGAGTAGTTATTGTGAACATCTGTTGTTTTGCCTATTTTATCAGTCAGTTTAGGGTAAAAATGACTTTGTGTTCAACCCAGTGTTCAGTGGCTTACAACAACAAAGGCTTATTTCTTGCTCACATTACATGTTCTTATGCCAGGACCCACATGGATGGAGCTGCTCTTTTCTGGAACCCTGCAGTGGGATGAGAGAGCACAGCAGAACACACCCAGGTTCTTAAAAATTGCACTTAGAAAAGACACATATCACTTCCGCTCACAGGTCATTTGCCAAAGCAAGTCACAAGCCAATGCTGACAACGGTGGGGTGGGGGATGGATAATCTTCTCAAGAGGAAAGGCATTATAAGGAAGGATTTTCAATATTCTTCCTTTTTCTGGTAATAGTCACTCAATTTTCTCTTGAAGAATAGTCCCTAACTAACTCTCAGCCAATGTGGGTTTGACAGAGTTGACCCAGGTCCAGATAGGGCATGAGAGCCTGGGTTAGCTAATCAGAGCTTTCCATTCTTCTGGCCAAAACAATCCAATGAAATTCAGTTCTTGGAGGGCAAAATTCTTTTTGTGTTGGAGTTGCTAAGAAGATAGGCTGTCATCCTGGAGTTACAAGGAGTCATTTGTGTGGAGACAGAATCTGTCTAAGAATAAAATCATCACAGAAGCAAACAACTGAGAGAGAGAATGAATAAACAGAGGCCTGATGTCATTATTTGAGTTCCTGTACCCACCCACACTGTAGGAAAATGTCTAAACCTGGAATTCCTCATTATGTAAGTCTACTTTTTTTTCTTAAGCCAGTCAATTTAGGTTTTTGTTTCTTACAACTTAAAGATTCCTTACTTACAAAAGGGGGAAGTTAGTGCCTAAAATATGTTCCTTGTAAATGGTTCTGTACACTTATGGGAGTGGGGCACAATTTTGGTTACAAGCTTCCTGGCTCTCAACTCAAAGAAAAAAATCTGAAGGGGTGCCTGGGTGGCTCAGTCGGTTAGGCGTTGGCCTTCAGCTCAGGTCATGATCTCAGGGTCTTGGGATTGAGCACCCTGTTGGGCTACCTGCTCAGAGGGAAGTTTGCTTCTCCCTCTTCCTTTTGCCCCCCCCCCCAACTTGTGCATTCTCTCTCTCTCAAATAAATAAATAAAATCTTAAAAAAAGAAAAATCTGATTATAGTATACCATTGCTATACCATATCTATTATTACAAGAAATTGTAATGATGTATGTTAAAAAATGATTGAACATTGGTAATTTCATATGGTCCAACCCAGTGCAATTCGCAGTACTACATAATGAAAAAAAATTGCCAGCAATTGCAGATTTTCTGTGAATAATCTCTACCATGGGACATTGACCTAGCTTTCTGTACAAAGTGTGGTCCAAAGACCAGCAATATCATTATCACTGGGAATTTGCTATAAATCTAGAATCATGGATCCTACTCAGACTTACTAAATCAGAATGTGCCTTTTACAATGTCCCCAGGTGATTTTTTGCACGTTAAATCTGAGAGGCATCTATATATAAAACTCCTTGTGATATGCTAAATATCTTCAAGAGCACCCCTATAATAAATGTACTTAAATATTTATAAGATAGTACAACATTTTTCATTATAACTTAATGGAATAATGTCGAGTAATTCTAGGAGGGTTGAAAAAGAATCGTAGGAGGCCGTCTTTGGAAGCAGCTCAGATTATATGATCCAAGCATATATTATTGTGTTTCCAAAAAACAAACAACAGATATTATCACCAATTAGTGGGCCTCCCTAATCTCCCCATACCACCATGAAGGGAATCTAAAATCTTCATTGATCAATCAAGTAAAACGTGGGTCACCTTATGGCATGGTCCACTCCCCACTTCAATTCTATTCCAGTCTGGGCTATAGTTGATTTCACCTGATGGATTTATCCACTTGCACTTAAATACAGCTGGATACTCTGGGTCTTGTGGCTTACTATGACTTCCCAGGGCAGCAGTAATGAGGTAGCTGGTGGCCCCAGTTCATCAGCCTGTTGGCCTTACCCCAGAGTGATTCAACGTGGACAGGCGGGGACTGACTCCTCCTCCATGCTTCCAGACCAAATTGCTGGCCATGTCACAACCCAGCTGGCCCTCCTACTTCTCCTCCACCGTCACAAGGTAAGAATTTGTACCTGCCAGGTTAAAGAACCATCTAGGCAGAAGACAGAGCCAATCTCACATTATGTTCAAATTCGGTTATCACTGGGATGTATTAGATTCTTATTTCAATATAGAGAGAATAATTTCACGAAGGAGAAAATTATTAAGAGAGGGGAAGTTGCCAAAAAAAAAAAAAAAGAGAGAGAGAGGGGAAGTTGCCTTTAGTAGGGCGAGATCTCAATGCAGTAGTCATTGCTGTGAGCATCAGTTTGTCAGATTGCACATTGCAAATGTTTTGCCTTTCCATTAATCACAGGTTGGATTATGCTTCGAACCCATGGAGAGCAGTATATGTGAACACAGCTAACCTGCCTTCTATGGAGTTCCCAGGCACCAGGCACCAAACAGAGGTGTAAAGCATCTGGTGAAAATCATTTAAATAATAAGTAGAGGGGCGCCTGGGTGGCTCAGTCGTTAAGCGTCTGCCTTCAGCTCAGGTTATGATCCCAGGGTCCTGGGATCGAGCCCCGCATCGGATTGGGCTCCCCTGCTCTGTGCAGGGCCTGCTTCTCCTTCTCCCTCACTTGTACTCTCTAGTTCTCTCTCTGTATCTCTCCAATAAATAAATAAAATCTTTAAAAAAAATAAGTAGATTTTTAAATCTCTATGCTTCAGCTCCTGGGATAAATTTGCAGTTGGGGAGATCTTTATATACAGACTTAAGCTTCTAATTAGTGAAGGTAACGTTTGGGTATGTTTCACCCAGCATAAGCAAACATTCTGAGCTCTTTCATTTGAAACCAACAAAAGTAATATTTCTTCCTTTCTGCTGTTGCTTCTGACTTTTTTTTTTAAGGGAATTTACTTCAATATCTCTGCCGTTTGAACAAAAGATGGCACTAGAGAAACTTATTTTTCTGAATTTGAATCTATTTATTTGATTGGGACTAAGCAATAGGATGGAAGTTGATAATGCAGATATATTTTCCTCACCATTGATATGAATGAGTATTTGGACATGTACTTAGATCCTTCTACCAATACAACAACTTAAAATCAGAAGGACCAAATGCCAAGAGTTTGGCAATTGTATGTGTCTCTTTTTCTATTCCTTTTGCATTCATGGATGCTAAATCAGGTGATGTGATGGTGTTGATTCAAAAGTATCCCGGGAGCAATTGTTGATGAGCATAGTGGCCAAAAATAGATCATATCTATTGAAGTAATATTTAAAAAATTTATTTTAAGAATCACTTTATCTCTACTTATAGAATGAAGTGAAATTTTTCTGTGTGATTAGTTTTAACCAATGTTTCTTCCAAACGACTGTAAATTCTTTGAGGGATTGGTCTGAGAAAAGTTTATGCAAATTCTTAACTAATTAATATACCCACTTTGGTAAGATCCATCTGAAGAAACAAGACCTCATGACTATAAAAGAAAAGAGGGAATATACAAAATAGGAAGAGAAGCTTATGAGAAACACTTTATAATTTATTGAAATATAAATACAGTAATCCTATGTTTTAGAAATCAAATATACCTGTATTTTAACAGCATTTATCCTTCTTTGTTTCTTTCCATGAGTTTTTTTCTTTCTCATTTTTTTTCCAGAGAATACCAATAAATTAGTCTAAAAAACAATTTGAAATGTCCCAAACTGAGTGTTCTGGGGCATATCCTTAAATTTAAAAAAATAATTATTTTGATGGGACCAATATAGTAAAAGAAACAAACATACACCATTATGTATTCAGATATGCTCATGCTCATTTTTAAAAACAAAGGATGCTAATCTTTTGTGTGTGTTTTACTGAGCACTTACTTTGTGTCATGTACTTCCTCCATCCCCTCAGTTAAGTTTTATATCAACCTCTAGGAATTACTTCTTCTTCGAAGTCAGAGGGTCTTGAGAGAAAGATTCCATTGGGCAGGCAACCAGGACAGTGTTCCTTGATTTTCCAGATGCAGAAAAGTGAACAATGGTTCTCAAAGCAACAGATTAAGAAAGTGAAATACAGAGTTTCCAAGTAGGAAAACAGAGACTTGAATGGAGGACTCTCTGATTATTGAAGCCTATATTTCTACTGAGTACCTTTCAGTTTCTTGAAAGCAAAGGATTGTTGTGTATTTACCTTCACTACCTCATGCTAGCACACACCTGTAAGTATTCAATAAATCCTGTGAATTTTAGCTTTTAACCGTATTTCCTTACTATCCCCTCAGCTCCTTTCAAACCCCAATTCTGACACATTAGGTCATTCCCTTATTGACCTTTTGCAATTGGACAATTGCAAAAAACTCTGAAGTAGTTTGCCTGTCTCTTGCTTTTTATCTTCAATCAACCTTCCATATGGTTCATGCCCTGTCTACCTGTCCAGTACCTCCTCGGATTACCATACACACTTTACAGTGGACTCATGGAGCACTTACTGTTCTCTGAACACGCAATGCAAATCCTATGACAATATTACTCCATGACAATACCCCTTTTTTCTCTTTGCTAGAATGGCCTTGTCTACCTGAAAAACCCCTGATTTATCCTTCAAGACTCATTCTAAAATTTCCTCTATGGGATTCTTTTGAACCTACCCAGAGTTGGCAGCTCTTTTCTTTTTGCTTGCATTGGGTTCTTGCATAAACACTGTTACAGAAGATATTACACTGTGTTGCAATGATCTGGCTTATATTTGTTTCCCTGACAAACTGGAAATTCTTGGAGGCAGGGGGGTCTTATTTGTCACTACATCCTTAGAACACATGCACTTGAACTCAATAAATGTTATTTAATGAATTTTTGTTGACCAAATGGATAGATAATTCTATGCTTGAGCAGTAAGACACTAACAAGTGCCAAAAGGACATGGTTTTCCTTATTAGAGTTAATTATCTCTGACAGAGAAACTTACCTGTAGAGAAGCATGAAGTCACAGAACTCTGAGTCTCTTGGAATGCTGGGAATAGCAGTATGACACCAAATATCATGGGAAATTGTGAGCAGGATGACATATTAACCTTGTACACTACCTAGAAATCCACAAAGATGACCACAACATTGTCTAAAATCAACATTAGACTTTGAGCGAGAATATTGCTCAGGGGAACGGTATGGTTAGGTCAAGAGAAAAGAGTTCACACAGAAAAAAAAAAAAAATCTAAAAATAATGGCCTGAGAAGTTACAGTGCTTCTCTCTAAGATACAATTGATTTGGAAGGATATTTTTTACTATTTGCAAATTGAGAATAATTTTAGAATCAATAGATCAAAGTTGTAGAAAAACATTTGGACCCCTTGATTCCAGCTTCTTATTCTGGAAAGATCCTGATCCAGATTCAACTTGAACACTTCCACAGTGATGGGAATCTCATTGTTTTGGAAGCAACTACTTAATTTGGCATTATTTGAGTTAATTTGAAATCTCTCCTTTTATAATTTATTCCATTGATTTTGATCCTTTTTCTTGAAGCTACATCTAATTGTTTTTCTGTATGAAAACTTTACAGGTATTTGAACACAGCTATCATTTTTCCCCGTTTCCTTTCTCCAAGATTAGAAACACTCCATTTCATCTGATAATTTCTTATGTGATATTAGTTTAAAGCCTTTCATCTCTCTTTGATTATACTCCAGGGGACGAACTCCAGTAGGTGCTCAAATATGACTACAGAACCACAGACATAGCCTAAGCATTGCAACCTATAAAGATACATTCTTCACTTTACATGTATATACAACTTTATTGTAATCAAATATTGTATTAGATCCAGTGAGTAAACGGATCAAAATACTGTTTATCAAGAATTGTTCTTGGGGCTGGATTAGAAAGGTGAGTAAACAGAGTCTTTGCCTCAAGAAGGCCACAGCCTAACACAAACTAAAAATACCCTCTTAATAAATTCTGATATTATCTAAGTACTATTACTGAGGTATAAGCAAAATATGATCATCAAGTAAATTCATATATTAGGCTTTTAGACAATTGAATATCTGTGTGTTTTTTTCAGATGACTTGATAATCATCAAGATCACCCTAATTCTAAACTTGTGCTGCTGGTTTTTTAAAGTCTAAATGTCAGAGGTAGCTGGGTGGTGCCGTTGGTTAAGCATCCTGCTCTTGGCTTTGGCTCAGGTCATGATCTCAGCGTCCTGGGATTGAGCCCCGAGTAGGGCTCTGTGCTCAGTGTGGAGTCAGCTTGAGATTCTCTCTCTTCCTCTGCCCCTCCTGCTCATGCTCTCTCTCTCTCTCTCTCTTTCTGAAATAAATAAATAAAATACTTTTCAAAAAATCTATATGTTAGACTTTATACATATCTTTCCTAATTTTATCTTGTTGATTTTGTTATAATTCCAGCATGTCAATGTCTTTTAAATCTTTATTCTGTCATCAAGTACATTAGTTTTCCTTTTTAAGCTTTGTGCCCCCTCTAAGTCTGATAGCGACAGAGAAATTGGCTGCTCTTTACATGAACAAAATGGTTGGTGTTCTGTTTTCCCAGCAGAAATATGTGTTTGGGAATTTGGTTAATGGGAAGTGGTAAGGCATATATTTAGAAAAGGCAGTTTATTCACCCTAGACAAATATAGACACTTGGAATTCTATCTACCATGACTCACAGGAAGCACGGAGGTTTCTCATCCTCTAACTGCTTGTTGCATGGTGTTAGCTTGTTGGCATACAGTGAGGTCAGGGCCTGAGAAACAGACAAGAGGATGGGAATGGTTGATTGTTTTTCACACCAATTTCTGACCGTGTTGTAAGTTGAATGAATGGTCACCTCAGTTCCAGCCATCCAATGTAGCTTGCAATATGCTTTTATAATAATCAAACTTTCTTTCCCTCTCCACTTGAATGACATCTTGCTAGGGAGTCCTCTTATGATGATCTTACGTAAATAGTGACATCTCTGCTTCTGCACTCCTTGTCCCTTGCCCGGTCTCACTGTTACCCGTGGCTCTTATCACTATCTGGCATACTGTGTATGTCTTTCTTGTTTCTTGTGCGGTTCTCTTCATCCCCCTTGCCTCCATGTGCTGGAATATAAATTCTATGAAAGCACGGGTTTGGTTGACTTATTGCAGCATCCTCACTGCTTTGAACAGTTCCTGATACTAGCACATGCTCCCTGGTGTGTGCTCAATAAATATTTGTTGAAGAAATGAATGACTGTGGTGGTACATTGTTCACGTATTTGTCTGGCAAAAGATTAAAAAACCTAATGACTGATAGAAACATGAGAAGGTCAAGTTTACGTGATCCTTGGAAAGATAAGATTAATTATACAAAGAGTTGTGAGCTTCTCTACATAAAAGAACTTCACATGTACTTTTAGTGTCCGAGGGTATTATTTAGTGATGTGTAGGAAAGGGTTTATGAAATTGTAGCAATAGATACCCACGTACCACATACTGAGTAATGGGCTAACTGTTTGACACTTGTTTTGTGATTAAGTATCACAATATTCTCATAAGGTAGATTTCATGTGCATTTTGTTGACACAGAAATGGAGGCTCAAAGAAACCTAGCCACTTACCAGTGACCTACCGCTCAAGGTGCCAGAGCCCCAAACCGTATCTGTTAAAACTCCCTCCTCCTTGCAACATTTACTCACAAGTAATCAGCAAAGAAACAAATGTCTCTTCCTTTTATGCAACTTCTTAGTACCGCTGCCACACAAACTGGGGGATTTATATCCAGCTGAGGCTTTGGTGATACAGCTGATCAGAGGTCTGCAATGAGTATAACTGCATAATCAATATGGCTGTGCTGAGGAATGTGACCCCCCCCAAATGACACCTGGATATTTTCTACTCCCAGCTTTTCTTACAAATTGAATTTGCCAAGAAAATCAGGTAAAGCAATGTTTTTTGAGGCTGTCAGCATTCTTTACATCTGAAACAAGTTATGTGTTTTCTATCACATTCATCACCCCCTCAGCAAAGATTTTATAATCCAAATGGGAGAGCTATGTGAAGAAAAGTTTGCACTTCTCTCTCGCTGGCAATTTTGTTAGGTAAGATAAACTACAGAGCTTGCTCTTCGGACCCTATCTGAATTTTGAAACTCTCAAAGAAACAATTTTCACTGAGGGGTTACCAGAAGGAAGTAAAGGGGTTGCTCATAAACCAGACAAATATTACCAGGAAGGGACAGAAAACAGGAGACTACTGTGACATGGGCCCTTTGCAGAGCTATTCTTTCAGCTTCACCCATACCAAATCGCCTAATGTCAGTAATGACCTTGGATACCTGAGCTTATAGAAACCATTAAAGGGAGATCCTCCAGGTGTTGCACCTTTGGTGCATGGCGTAATTATTGATCCCACTCTCCTACACTTTGTTGAAATGTATGTGGTCTGCACTTCTATTGAGGTCATCTCTTTCTCTTTTGGGAAACTCTCTTTCCTCACGTGTCCGAGCATCATGTGTTTCCTGTCAGCACCACTTATACAGAGAAGTGAAATGGATGAGAAGGAAATAGGAAAAATTTGACACTCAGCAAAAACTACACCGAGGTGCAATTCCTAAGACAATTTCTTCAGCACAGCCCTTAGAGGTCCCTTCTATATCTACAGTTCTGGGACGGGTGAGTGGATTCTCAGAGCAGCTGCTGTGCCTTCCTCACTCCTTTCGGCCGACTTAAAACTATCTGATTTAAGAAGTGTTGGGTTTCATCCCAACAGGCACTTCAGGTCTTGCTCTTAATTATGACAGCGAATAGATACAGGCTACTACCCAACAAGGGTCCTAGTCTGAGCTAGTGCATTTGAAGAGTTTGTAACAAAAGATGGTGAGCTTAGTAACATATAGATAGAGCAGAAACAAAAAATAAGACCAACTCCCTTATAAGACTTCATCCTCGGATCTCAGTCTGGTGTGGAGGTAGCCCTAGGCACCTTTCCTGAACACTACTTTCCTTTCTTCATTGCAAGATGAAAAATAATAATAATAACAGATCTGGTGAACAGACTGTTTAAACATAGTAACTTTAAGACTTTATTCATAAAGTGAAAACATTATTATCTACTATGTGTGGTATGTTGCATAAATTTCTGGAATGATAGAAATATAAAATAAACACAGTACCATCTTTTCCAAAATCTTGAATTTTGGTTGGGGGGGGGGGCGGCGGGGGAGGTGGAAGGCAGACACTGAAACCAGAATTGCCAAGTGATCTCTTGTCATGTCATTTCTCATCTGTATCTGTGAAAGCTGTCCCTGTACCCCCAGTTTCCTCTGTGACAAGTCAAGTTCTTTGTCTTGGTAAGCAAGATCATCCATGGTCTTTCTAGTCGAGTCTGCTTCTCCAGGCTCATTTCCCCCTTTGTCCTATCTGGCATCCTCTGCTCCAGCATCAACAATCTGCCCACACTTGCCTCAATGCTCCACAGACTTTTTCATGTCTGTTATCCCTCCCCCATCTAGAACGCCTTTCCCTCATTAATCTTGAACACCTTCAGAGTTTTTTAAAGGCTCAATTTCAGCTTCCTTCTAGAAGTCTTTTCTTAGTTCCTTACATAGACTTGAACCTTCATTCTTCAAATATCCTATGAGCCATTACTTCTATCAGAGTTTGAAAGAAACTTATTACAAGTCACTGTGTTTATACTAGAATGTGTGCTTCTGAGAATGAGCAGTGTCTATTGCTTCTGTTTCTTTAGCGTGAATCCCAGCATCTGCTACCCCACAGCCTTTAAAAATGTTGTTGAATCAATTGTGAAAAAAGCAAAGATGATGCAAAGCATTTAACAAAGCAGGAAAAAAAAAAAAAAAAACACGCTCTAAGTGAGGTGTTAAATGTAGCTGGGAAGAAGGAGGGCCCATAATCTGTTGGTGATTAGCAAGGCTTGGGTTGGAGAGGTGAATTTCAGCAGTGCCTTAAAGAACAGGTAGCATTCAGGAAGGGAGGAAAGTTTTTAGGATTAAGATCCAACATGAAAGGAAACAGATGTCTGTAACATTCAGGTGAATAAAGGCCTACAAAATAAGACAGAAGAAACAAAGTGAGGTTGTTTGTGGAGAGTTAAGTTATAGTATTATCTGGAGGGTAACTGGGAGCCACTGATGGTTCATGAGAAAGAGAATCACACAGTATAATACTGGTTTGGGGAAGGATGGTTTCAAAGTCAGCATCTAAAAAATCCAGGAAAGAACGTATTTTGAGAGGAATGTTGCCTCTGGGAAACTGGATGAGAACTGAGACAAAGGCCATTTGTAGGCATGGGACCAGCAGGGGTGGAGAGGAAGAATAAACACAACACCAGGGGAGCGAAGGGAGACCACGGGGACTGAGACTGCTCGCAAAGTGGAAGAATGACTTTGGAAGTTACTGTAGAATCTTCCTTTGAAGAAAGAGCAGGAGGAGAACATGGTTGAAGACGTGGGACTCTGAGGTAAAGCACGGTAGGGAAGATTTAATACTGATAATCCAGTATCAAATTAGGACATCGTTTATATCTTCATTTAGGGAAAGGCAGGTCTTACAGTGATTGTAAGGAGAGTGAGGGGTGGGTTTTGAGTTTGGATAGAGTAGGAAAGGTCCAGAACAGTGGTGTTGGAAATAAGAGAAGGAGTCAGCTAGTGTTCAGTAAAGAACGGGCAACAGCACTGAGTTCTTGCCTGATACAACATAGCATGAGTTTTTGTGCCATTTTTCGGAGGCCACCACCATGGGTTCACTCATCTACTGCCGACTAACAAACCATCCCACATACAGTGGCTGAAATCAATGGTCATTATATTCATAATCTCTGGGTCATAAATGAAGGCACAGCGTGCCTGGTGGATCTTCTGCTCCACGTGGCATTGACTGGGGTTACATGGTTTATTCAGCGGGTGGCTGGGAGGATCTGGGGGGTCCAAGCAGGCTTCACTCTTGTGTCTGGTGCTTTGGTGGGGATGGCTGCAAACTCACACAGCTGCATCCCTCTCTGTGCACTCTTGGGATATTTTATACACAATCCCTTCAGATTATCCAGACTTCTAACATGGTGGCTCAGGAAAGGAAGCAGCCAGACTCTGCAGGGTCTGGGACTGGAAACCAGCACAGAGCCACTTCCAGAGTTGTTTCTTTGGTCAAAGTGAACAGAGAACTGTCTCTGGGGAGGGGAATTTCAAGGGGAGGTCCTGCACCCTACTTCTTGTTGGAAGGAGTGTCAAAGTACTTTGGGCTACCTTTTACCTTTGTCATAACATTAATCATTCTCTAATGTGTATTTTCTGCTTTCTGTCATCCCCACTGGAATGTAAGTCACATAGAGCAAGGAGTTTTGTCTGTTTTGTCCCAAGTGTCTGATATGTAGTAGACACCTAATATTTGTCACATGAATGATGGGAGAATGTAGACAAAAGAGTGGATAATGAGGGAATGAAGTGCCCAGGGCTGTGGTCTTCCAGGAAGATAGAGAAGAATGTCAAGAGACTACAAGTTAATGGTTCCCTCCACATATATGAAGGCGACAGCATTTCCCATCAACAACACTGGCTCGGTAAGGCTGTGGCTTTCACCTCTGGGGAGAAACCATATCAGCATCTTCAGGACATGTGCTCCAAAGGATAGTGAATATATTTATGTTTATTCCAACTGGAAGCTCTCCTTCAATTGCACTGGCCAGTTACCAATTAATCATGTGGTTTAGAGGAATCTTCATCTTAATATCACAGACTGGCTTCGGGGTTCATGAATCCCTCCAAAATTGTGTGGACAAATGTTTCACCAGTGTCTCAAAGGGTGATTTGACCCAAAAATATTACAAAGCACTGTCAGAATAAACTATATTTGGACTTCAGCTTTTAAATATGAAAGCTGTCCTTCAAATCCTAGGAAGAAAAAAAAATCACCTGAAATAGAAAAAAAAAAAAAAAGCCACTTCTAACATTAACTAAGGCCACATACGTAGCAAGCAAACTGATGCAATATTGTCTAATGATTCCCTAGGAGCTATGAAGTTTGATTTGGTCAGTGGCATGTGAACCTGCAGGGATTTATAGGTAAAGTTAATCTACCTACAAAGAGAAACCATAGCATTATGTCAAAAAGTCACTTAAAAGGAAAAAAAAGGTGTTTGAGGAGACTTAGACTATAAAAGGTATATTTCCCAATTAGTGCTTAAAAGCTTCTGATCAAAATGTGGTATTTTCTTTTTTCTTTAAAAAAAATCTCCTAAGTATATTTTTAAGATTTTTTTTTAATTTATTTATTTGACAGAGAGACAGAGAGCACAGGTAGGCAGAGGGGCAGGCATAGGGAAAGGGAGAAGCAGGCTCTCTGCTGAGTAGGGAGCCCAATGCGGGGCTCGATCCGAGGACCCTGGGATCATGACCTGAGCCGAAGGCAGTCGCTTAACCGACTGAGCCACCCAGGCGGCTCCTAAGTATATTTTAATAATTGAACTTGAACTAAAATTATAACTCCATTATTTGAAAATACTTCCACATACTTTTCTTTTCTCCTTTTTACATTACTCACTAAATGTAAGTGTTCCTTTTTTTTTTAAGTTTGTGGTTGTCACAAACTTTTAACAACAGACCAATATAATGGGGATATGGATGGTTAAGGATTTTAAAAATTGAGTAGTTTATAAATTGAGGCTATAAAGATATTAGATAGATTACCTCTAGAAACACAAAATCTATAGATAAGATAATGTAAGTCTAAAATGGTTCATGAATATTAAAATGCAGAGGACTTTTTAAAGTTTTGTTCATTTCCTTAGTTTTAAATGTTAACTACCCAAAGGATATCACTATTAGAGGTTTTTTTTTTTTTTTTTTTTTTTTTTACTATGATCCCAGTTGTAAGCAGGCTAGAAAGTTTAAAGGCTTCATCTCGGCCCCAGCCAGATTCCCTGCCCAGTGCCTGCACTATGTGAAAAGAACAGTCACTACATGGGATCACCCTTGACTTCTTCCCCATCACATCGATCTGGTACCCTCACCTTCTGAGCTGGAATGTCAGATTCTAGAGCCTTCTAGGTCATATAGCCCAGGTGGGAAATGCATAAATGTGGTACGAACACACGTCTTCCGTAAACACACACAATCTATATTCTGATTCAGTCCTTGTTCCCAATCCATAGCTCAAACCCTATGTTTTCCCCCTCTGCTCAAAAGTCCGCTCCCTTACTCTAGATCCTTATGATTTTCCTGCAAGGTAATACATTTACCTCATCTTCCTGATGCTAAACTACTTTATTTTTTCTTTCAAATGCTGCTAGGACAAAACTGCAGAACAGTCCACTTTCTCTGCACGTAGCAATAATGGCTTTTCATTGCCCAACGGAGCAATACAAGGTCTGCCTCTTCCAGCTGTCATCCCGATGCATGGGTGACATCATCAGTTAGATAAGGGAGAGTGAGAATAAGGTTGCAATTTATGATTGATTAGTTCATAATTAAAGGTCCAACAAAAGAATATAGGAAGACTTTTTTCCCCCTAGCTTAGGATCCAAGATCCAGGAGTCAGCTACGTCAAGATATAGTATTAGCAAAATGTACACAGCATGAGTCAGTCTGGTACATGGCACAGAAATGAACTGATGTATTATACTTTGGGGGTCACAGGCATCTGCGTCCAGGTAGCTCTGGATCTAAATATGTGTGATGTGTGTGTGCAAGTGGTAGAAAGACTTAAAGGGGAAGCAGCACCATGGTCTTAGCCAGATATCTGTATAAGAATAAGATTTATTATTATTATTATTTTTTTTTTTTTAGAGAGAGAGAGAGAGGGCATGCATGGGAGGCGTGGTGGGGCAGAGGGAGAGGAAGAGAATCCTAAGCAGACTCATGCTGAGCGCAGAGCCCTGTGTAGGGCTCAGTCCACCTTCCTGAGATCAGGGCCTGAGCTGAAATCAGGGGTCCAAGGCTTAACTGACTGAACCCCCCAGGTGCCCCAAACATACGAATTGCCGGAAAAAGGTGTACAAACTCTATGGTCTACCTATGGTCTATTAGTCACCAATGTGCGCTTGCTCACTCAATGGGATAGGCTTTTTCCTTGGTTCCCAAAAGAGGAAGCTTCCCTTCTAGTCTCTGTTAATGCTGTAGCACTTTGAGATGTTCCTTTGTATCTTCTCCACCTAGCCAAATCCTTTCATTCCACTTTGGATTTTATTCAAATGCTGCTCAGATGAGTTCCAATTCCATTTCAGTCATGGTGCTATCTCCAACTTCTTCATACAGACCTGTCTCTTCTCAGAACTTCTGCACACACAGCGACTAATGGCCACGTCATGAATACTTAGTTTCATAAGTGGATGACAGGGAGCATGTCTTTAACTTGTTTTCTGTCTTATTTTTGTTGCTGTTGTTTTGGTTTTTTGTTTGTTTTTGTTTGGGTTTTGTTTTGGTTTGGTTTGGTTTGGTTGTTTTGTTTTGTGTCTTATAGGCAGCCTAGCATAGTGCTGAGAGTGATAAACAACCTCTGGATGATTGTTTTAATCAGAGCTCAATTTTTCCAAGAAATTATTAAGCTTTGGGGATTATAACTTTTTGAAAGAGGAAGAGATAAATATTACAATCATAAAACCATAGAATTTAAGACCTGGGAGTGACATCATCTCTTTCAATCTCCACAATTGATGGAAGAGGAAAGGCTATGCAGAATAATTAAGTAATTTGCACAAAGCTAAGCAGTAAACTAGTGACAGACCCAAGGTCAGAACTCAGGACCCTAGCCCCATTCAAATGCTTTTATTTGCTAAGCTGGACTATGGTATATGGAACCTTCGTGAAAGGCAAAACTGGTTGAAAATATGTTAACTGTGCTTGTCTTTTGAGATCATACTGAGGCTTCAGTATACTTAGTTTGGATATGAGTGTGGCTGACACTGTTGGCTGACCATCCAATCCCCTTTCTTCCTTTATTATCACTTTAAAGTGTCCACACAGAAGCACACACAACAGTGAGGTGTGGGTACGTGCCTGGTTAAAATCTAAAAGCTCTCAGTGCTCTTTGTGTTGAATCACCACGTGGTGTGTTTTTTGTCATTGATAAGCTGTAAGGGGGCGTTCTCTCTCTGCTGACCAGGACAGCCGAGTGGCAGGTGCCGAGGTGCGGGTGGTGCCGGGGCAGTGGCCATCATACAAAAGCTATGGAACCCCCAAAGTGTTTACAGGTGAAGAAATGATGCTTCGTATCCAACATTTGAAAGGAGCACGACGTAGGGACTTATTTCTTAAAGACAAGAGAACAAAAGGCTATTGGCTGGTGACAGTTCTTCATGATAGACAAATTGATTCAAATGAACTTGCCAGGCAGTTAGGTGCTGGGAGTGAAAATCTTCAGTTTGCTGATGAAACAGCCATGCTGGAAAGACTGAAAGCTGGCCAAGGCTGTGCCACACCCTTGACACTCTTCTGTGATGATGGAGATGCGAAATTTGTTCTGGATTCTGCTGGTTTGGAAGGTGGACATGAAAAAGGTACTTTCATCCAATGACCAGCACTGAAACCATGGGGTTGAGCCCTGAAGACTTTCTCACATTTGTGAAGGAGACAAAACATTAAACTAAATTGTGATAAAAACAACTAATTGGGCTGACGTTTAGAATACATTTATTTTTAAAAAGCTGTTTTTCTTATTTGTAATTTCTAAAAAAACATTAAACATGATGAGAATATTTTTTAAAAAATATATAAGTGGAAGTCTGCTGGGAAGTGACCACCTTTTCAAATAAATAAAGACAAAATCCCTATGTGGAGAAGGTTTTTGGATCTTTATCTCTTTGCCGTTTTTGTGTCTGGAATTAAGATGTGATACTGGGAGTAGAGGAGCCATATTGTGATCATGAGGATGAAAGCACAACCAAGGATTAAGAACAGCATGATAGAAGGAATCCAGGTCCTTGATAATAATATTCATGAGAAACTGACTCTGTCCTGAATCAACTCCAAACTTCTAAGTGAGAACTATAAATCCCTTACGTGTCTAATCCATAAGATATTAAGTCAGTCATATTATTTGACTAAGCACTTTTGCAGTGATTTTGCTGCAATGGAACTTTTCAGTACATAAAAGCATAACTATTTTATAAAATGGCCTAAATATGCTAAACATTCATTCTAAGCCCTTTAAACATGTTGCCTTATTTAATCATCACGGCGACTGTATGAGGAATGCATTGATATCCTCTTTATAAAGAAGAAAGTTTAGAGTGGTTAATTATCACATAGTAGATGTCCCTGTGATTCCAATGATCATGCTTTGTCCATCTATCACATCACACGTAATAAGTCACATGGAATGCAGTTGTGTTAATGTACTGTTTTAAAGTTTAATATAGTTGGGGGGCGCCTGGGTGGCTCAGTTGGTTAAACCTCTGCCTTCAGCTCAGGTCATGATCCCAGGGTCCTGGGATCGAGCCCCACATCGGGCTCCCTGCTCATGCAGGAAGCCTGTTTCTCCCTCTCCCTGCCATTTCCCCTATTCATGTTCCATCTCTCTCTCTGTCAAATGAATAAGTAAAATCTTAAAAAAATAAAATAAAATAAAATTTAATATAGTTGACCAACAACCTTCTTTTCTTCTCCAGAAATAAAACACTAAAACTGTAGTAAAAACACAGAACCTGGACAATCTATATGTCACCTAGGCAGAGAGTAAGTTGAAGTTGTGCAATTCTGGAACTATAACTTGATAATTTCATGAAGAATCCATCATAGAACTGATTGCATTTTTTGCTCTGGCTCTTGAGCTTGGCCTTACATTGTGCTGGTAATTATTCCAGGTATAGAGGCCTGAAACAAACAAAAATGTTACATTCCACAGCTTTTCAGCATTTTGAGACCAGCTCCACTTAACTGGAATAGCAAAAAGACTTGCTTTCCTCCTACAAAAACATCATTTAAGTTTAGATTTCAAATGGCTTAAATCCCTAAATCTTTCAGGTAATTTATGGCTTCAGATCCTTTATTCTCTAGGGATTATTTTCTTCATTGTTCCCTCAGAAAACAAAGGCAGGCAGGAAACATGATATAGGATGCTCCTGGATAAAAGGATTAAATGTCTATGACAATCAAACAGTATAATCGAATGCTCATATCACTTAAATTGCCACTAATTAGAACAGCTTTTTAAAAAGGTAATTATAAATCTAGTTTTATCTGCCTAACTGAAAAAAGTGGTATTTTGAAGTTGACTGTAGATGTACTTCAAGCTAAAAAAAAAAAAAAAATCTTTCGTTCTGTCATTAACACTAGATAATTGAGACAAAATATTTTCTGATTTGAACTTCTTGCATATTTTCTACAATAAAATGGAGAAACTTTATCATGGCTTTATAGATAACAGATTCAGATTCTTTATCCAATGTTCAGTGTTTTGGATGAGAGTCATAGTAAAAATTCCCCAAATTTGTAGTTTTACATGAAACCTTCTGGAAAACTTAAGACTATGAACTGAATCTAATACCAGTCAGACTAATTGATGATAACCTTGTTGTTAATGTGCTATGAGAATCTCCGCTGAGATCCCTTCTGAGAGAACTTTACCACCTTCACTGGGTTTTCATATATTCCCCATAATACAATTTCATTTGGCCGAACACATAACTATGTTTTATGGAGGCTCCAGTGAAATTGTTTTAGAGATAATTCCTGCCAAGAAAATAATCCTGTCACTAAGAACCCGCAGCACTATAGCAATCCATTCTTCTGTGTTAGGGAGATGTGAGCTGTAAGACCTCCATGAGTTAACAGCTCAGTGGAGAAAACAGTATTTTCAAAGAAGAAAAAAGAAAAAAGAGTAAAATAGGAAACCGGCTATATCCACAAGTTAAACTGAATGACACAAATGAGAAGTAAAGCCAGACAACAGTGGGGAAAAAAGTCATTACAGTCACAAATCCTGGGACTGGACATGCTGCCCTTTGAGTTTATTCACTCATGCATTCAGTACTCACTGGGTGACTACTGTGTGCTAGGCACAGTGTTAGACTCTGAGAATATAGCACAGGCTGGGACCTTGAAGAATTTGCAGTGTAGTCGAGATCAGAGGAGAAATGATGTAGATGACTAGTGCTGCGATGTGAGCAAGGCCTCTCCAGAGAAATGTCCAGCTCCCATGTGTTAGGGAGGGGGGCGCTTCTAATGCCTTAGCAATATGGTAAAGAAAGTGCTGAGAATAAAAGATAAGTAATTCATTAATTAAAGAATTATGGCCTTTGGATAAATGCCCGGAAGTAGAATTGCTGGATCATAGGGTGGTTCTATTTTTAATTTTTTGAAGAAACACCATACTGTTTTCTGTTGTGACTGTACCAATTTACATTTGTACCAACAATGCACCAGGGCTCCCTTTTCTCCACATTCTCTCCACTTGCTATTCCTTGTCTTTTTGAGGACAACCATTCTAATGAGGGTGAGGTGATATTGTGGTTCTGATATATATTTCCCTGATGATATATGATGTGCAGCACCTTTTCATGTACCTGTTGACCATTTGTACGTCTTCTTTGGAAAAATGTGTATTCAAGTATTCTGCCCATTTTTAATCCAATTTTTTTGTTTGTTTTGCTATTGAGTTGTATAAGGAAATGCAAATAGGATCTCAATTACCATGATGATTAAGATATGGAAACAACCTATGTGTCCACTGATGGATGAATGGATAAAGAAGATATGGTATGCATACCAATAGAATGCTGTTCAGCCATGAAAAAGGAGATCCTGCCATTTGAGAAAACATGGATGAACTTTGAGGACATTATGCTGAGTGAAATGTCAGAGAGAAAGACTAATGCTGTACAATATCACTTATATGTAGAATCTAACATAACAGGGAGTAGTATAGTGGTTACCAGGGGCTAGGGGATGGTGAAAATGGGAGATGCTGGTCAAAGAGTACAAACTTCCAGTTTGTGGATGAAGATATTCTGGGGACCTCATGTCCAGCATGGTGATCAAAGTTAATAATATTGTATTATATACTTGAAAGTTGCTAGGAGAGTAAGTCTTACATGTTCTCACTACAGAGAGAACAGTATAGTTATGTGATGGGGTAGAGGTGTTAGCTAGGACTACGGTGGTAATTTTGTAAAATATCAAATCAACACATTATACATCTTAAACTTACACAATGATTTATGTCAATTATATCTCAATAAAGCTGGGAAAATATCTATTGAGCATCTACTCTGTGTGAATTCTTACATAGTTTTTTTTTTTTAATTTTGTTTATTTATTTTAGATGGAGGAAGAGAGCATGAGTCGGGGGGAAGGGCAGAAGGAGAGGGAGAGAGAGAATCTCAAACAGACTTTGCGCTGAGCATGGAGCCCGACATGGGGCTTGATTGCACGACGCTGAGATCCTGACCTGAGCCAAAATCAAGAGTCGGAGGCTTAATTGACTGAGCCACCCAGGTGCCCCAATTCTTACATAGTTTTAAAGATATATGCTAAATATTAGAATAGAATTAAGTGCTTTGGGAGTTAAAAAAAAAAAAAAGGAAAATTTACTCTGCCTTTGGAAAAGGGGATTTCAAATGAAGACTCCATAAGGGAGAAAACTCTAAGCTGAGTGCATTTTTTTGATAGAGAACTTAAAGAAGATCATTGGAATAATAAGGACAGCAATGTAAAAGGGCTTCCGTGGGGGGAACAGAGGAATTCCACTAGGGCAAGACCAAAGGAGGCAGAAGTGAAGGACGAGAAAGGGAGAGGAAGCAGTTGAGGCCAGAAAATTAGATTGGGCTCAGGTAACAGGCACAGTAGGTCAGCTTATGAGAGCACTAAGTCAGCCTCCAAGAGCTTGATATGAAATCCATGAAAATGAATGATGTCTTCAAGGAAGAAAGTATACATTAAAAGTAGAAGAGCTAAGAGTAGAGAAAGACTAATCCACTTCCTTCCATAAATTTTCTTAGGAAGGCCAGGAAGAATTGCCTACATTAAGTGCTAATTTTACTAGTCTCCACCTATGACACAAAGATTATTGATGCATCATTAGCGGGCCCCAGCTTTAGTGGTTTTCCCAGCAGTGGGGATGAATTTGCACTAAATGTCAAGACCGCCTTGTTATCACCTTTTCAAAAAGGCTGGGAGTTATTAACAGTTGTAGAGCAGGGTTTAGACACAGACAAAATTCCAAAATTCGGAAGTAGGCAAATTGTTTTTTAGTTCCTACCAAGTTTGCAAATGGGAGAGGGGTGGGGGGAGAGACAGAGGGAGGGAGGGAGGGGGGGAGATGGATGTTGAGAAGAGAAAGGGCACAAAACAACATTCCTTTGAATTACAAGTCTGTATATATTTCAAGGAAAATGGAACTTATTTCTAATTGAAGTAATTATAACTCAGCAAAATTTGATTTGGCAACAAATAATGGAACACTACCTAATACCGTACAACTTTGTTTCTAAACCTCCTTAAATCTCTTTCGTTTGCAGTAAGATACTGGAGCTTTGTTCCTGGCAGTGTGGAATGGCAAACTACATTCTACCACTCCTAATTGTAAAGAGAGACGATTCTTGTCAGATCATTCTGAATATAAAGCAATTATGCAGGAACAGTGATTTCTGAGAATACAAATTCACAACTGTGAGCCAATTTCATTCTTCTGAGATGTGCGTCAGAGGGAAACACGGAACATGGAAAGAGTTTGCTAAAATAACAATGAGCAAAACCCTGTAAAACAGCTACTTTGATTCTTTTAGACTGGCTGGCTGCCTAGGAGGTGACCTGGGGCGATTTCAGAAGCAAAGAAGCAGAGATTTGAGCCAAAAGTTGGTGAAGGGGATGTGAAGAGAGAGGGCAAGGAGTTAGGCATTTCTCAGAAGAAATTGTGAACACTCCTCAGTGACCAAGAACTGGTTGCAGGATATTCATGTGTGATTTTTATATGCAGGAGTAGAACAATTGCTCATCATAATATATGTGACATCTCCATTTAATTTTTATTTTCCGTTAATGATTTTTGCCATATAATGTGATTTGCACCCACATTAATGAATGTTGACAATCTATCAGTTCTGAGAATGAAAATAAAAATATTCTGGCCTATATTCATCCTTAAATGAATTTATTAAAAAGCTCTTGATATTTCCTAGATATTCATGTCAGGGACAACTGATTTTAATTTGTCTTTTTGAAGTCTTCTCAGAACATTCATTAAGAAAGCCAGGACTGCAAGAATTCATACATCAAGGATTTTATGCATGAAAAGTTTCTTGAAAAACACTTAAGGACTGCATGATTCTTGACAGCATTTACCACCAGATGATTGCAATTTCCTTACATTAAAAAAGAAAGTATGTGCATTTGATTCAAATTTAAAACAATGTTGAAATCTTCAACTTGCCAAGACATAAAGTCAGAAATGCAGTCTGTAGAAAAAAGAAAAAAATCACTTTAAATGCAATGTTTATCATTTCAGAAAAAGAAATCATATTCAATTTAATATAAATAAAAATATCTATGCTATGTAGATAGTGTTGATAATTTCCATTATCCAGTCAATGGTAGAAAGAGAATCATGATGAGAAATGGATGGGAGTTGCAGTTTTCAGGAAATTTATAGTTCTATTGTATCTTAGCAGATGAACTTTAAATGAGAGGTTGTGCTGCTTACTTGGATGTTTTTAAAAATAAACTCATTGTAAACAATGCTGTGGCCTGCAGGCTCCACATGACACCCAGTACCTCTTCCCATTGCACTGCTAGGACCCTAACTTAGGCTCCACTTATGTATTAAGGCGGTACTGAAAATTCTTCCGTTCTGCTAAAGCATGGAACAGCTCTGGATTTCCCATCCTCACTTGCCCACTTCCAGTCCATTATGGGGTGAATTGTGTCCCCCAAGATATGCTGAATTCCTAACCCCATACCTGTGAATATGACCTTATTTGGAAACAGTATTTAAGGCTGATTAAGTTAAGATGAGGCCATCAGGGTGAGCCCTGATTACATACGATTTTGTCCTTAGAGAGACAGGAAATTTGGACGTAGAATCAGAGGCAGGCACACAGAGAGAATGGTACAGGAAGACTCAAGGAACTATGAGCAGCCAGGAGAAAGGCCTGAAACAGATTCTCCCCGTTTACCTTCAGCGGGAGTATCCTGATTTCAACTTCTAGCCTCCAGAACTATGACAGCAAATTTCTGTCGTTAAAACCACTTAATTTATGGTACTCAGTTACGGCAGCCCTAGCAAACTAACATAGTACCCCATTCATTCTATTCCATGGCCAGCACTTATTGTTTTTAAAACTCCACGTGATTTTACCACTTCCTCAGTGATGACGTGGCTACATTACCTCCCGCACCTAGAGAGCATCAGACACGGATTAGGTGCTTCTAATTATTTGTTGAAAAAAATGATAAATGACCAAATTAATTACCTACCAAGTTAAGAAAAATCACCTCATTCAAATATTAAGAAAATACACCATCTGTCTTCAACCTGCTTTTCCACGTCTCGTATATTACAACCCAACTTGGCTCTTAGCTGCCCTTCCAAACACTGAGTTTATGCATTGCACCAAAATATTTTCATGCTCTATGCATCAGGCTCTGTGATGTTAATTTTGCACTGATTTTTTTATCCCCTACTAGCCTCTTTTTCACATTGTAACTGGTCACAGCCTACGTATTTAGGCCCGTTACCCCACCTACTCTGTGAGCCCCATTATAAGTTCCCAACTCAATGTTTGATCTGCTCTCTCTGAATCCCCAAGCACTTTGGTGACTGTTTTAGGCCATTTATATTCCTCCTTGAGATGTGGGTATCTGGGAACTAGGTGTTTATCTACAATTAAATGATAAATGATTTGAGGACTGGGAGTGTGTTGAATCAGATGAGCACGTCACAGAGTAGGAGCGAAAGTAACACAGAGTAGATGCTTGGTACATATTTTGAATTAAATTATTATAAATTAACGAAACATATTCAAATGTGATTCTAGGATGGTCTTTGCAGATTTTGCAGGGAAAGAGAGAAGTGGCAACAGAAACAGAAGTTGCATGAGGTCAGCCCCTCGAGACCAGAGATGGCAAGAAGAGGGATTCTCCCCTGAAGACTCCAGGGAGCAGCCCTGTCCCCACTGTGATGTTAGTCGGGTAAAGCTCATTTCAGAATTATGGCCTCCGGAACGACTGCAGTATTAATTTGTGTTGTTTTAAGCCACTCGTGTTGTGGCAATTTGTTAACAGCAAGAGGAAATTAATACAGGACTGAAAGTATTACTTTTGGATACATCAGTATTTCCCTGAGAAATGCTATGGAGAAAAGGGATTATAATCAAATATACTGGCCACCGTGGCGTGTCCCTCTTGGAGATTCGAAATTCACATCAGAATATTAGGCTTTGAGGAGACATAAAGTAAAGAATCTGTTTAACCCAGCACTTAGCAAAAGTATTTGACCATATAGCCACCCGCCCCCCCCCCCCCCCCACACACACAAACACACATACAGATAACACACCATCTATTAACATCCAAAAGAACACTTTTGGGAAATGCTAATGCAAGCTAATTAGATCATTAGGCGAGTGTTGCTCACCACTGCAGTACCACAGAGGTATTTCCTTAGGGTACACTCAAAGAGTACCATCTGACATAGAAACTTCTAGTTCCCAAAGTTAAGCTTATCTAGATTCGTGCCATGTTCATTGTGAACGTGCCTCCCGAAAAGTAATAAAGAGAATGTGATGTTCTAAATAATAAAAGTATTTTACCATTCCAAACGTCAGTGCTTTTGGTATTTAGGAATTTTAAAGTAGCCAAATTTTAAATTGTCCCATTGTAGTGACAGCATCAGGAACTCCTTCTTTGATTTAACCACTTATTTAAGGATCTTCATAGGTACTCATAGAGTGATTTCTTACACAGGTCCTTCTTTTGATTTTCTAGTACACAGTGGGCACAAACAATTGGAGATTGGGAGTGACCTGTGCTGCTAGCAAGGGAAATTAAATGCTCTAGATGTATGTTTAGCCTCAGCAAGTGTTTTGGCCACTTGCAGTATTTCTCCCATTTTTTTCTTTTCCTAAAGCTGAATTTTCTGATTCTAAATCAACAAAAGCGACATCATTAAAGCAGAATACTCTGGATCATCCAGTGAGGTTGTTGTCCTATTTTCCTTAAAGCTTGGTAGCGGGAGATGTGGTATCTAAAATCCATGGTTCTTATACTATATGATTGCTGACTAACTCATTTACTTTATTCAGCCCATATTTATTGATTGCCTAATATCTGCAAGTTTTGAGGGCTACCGTAGTGAGGGAAAACAAAAATAAAATGCAAAATCCCCTATTCCTGCCTTCATGAATCTTACAGTGTAGGGGGTGGACAGGCAGACATTAGTCTCAAAATTAAACAAATCTACTGGGCAAGCCACAGAATAGACTGTTACTGGTAACTTAATTACAACAGCTTTCATTCAAGTACAGCTTGTCTGTAGGAATCAGACCACAGCTGGGGAGTCCTAAGATCATGTCCTGTGCCCAACACAATGGGCTGCCCACTCAGCGGGGACTCTCCTTCTCCCTCTCCCTCTGCCCCTCCCCCTGCTCATGCTCTCTTTTGCTTTCTCTCTCTCTCAAATAAATAAATAAAATCTTTAAAAAAAAGAAATCAGGTCATACTCAGAATCAAAGACAAGCAGCTTTCTTTCAGAGGAAGTTTATTAGGAGACATAACCTTGCTTATTTCAAAACAAGGGAACTCCTCAGAGTTTACCTCATAAAATATATCAGGTCTGCTCACATTTTTTCAGGACTTAAGTTTTAAAACAATCACTCACCAACATAACAAAGCCCACAGTACACTTCCAGGTAATCACCAAAAGCAAAACGCAGAACACTGATCCCCATCACCTGGGGATCGGGGCAATAGCTAGGGTGCAAAATTGGAGTCACCAAAAAAACTCAGTACTCAAGATAAATGACTATAAGAGGATTAATTTTTTTTTAAAGATTTTTTAATTTATTCATTTGACAGAGAAAGAGAGAGAGGTAGGCAGAGGCAGAGGGAGAGGCAGGATCCCCACTGAGCAGGGAGCCCATGCAGGGACTCGATCCCAGGACCCTGGGATCATGACCTGAGTTGAAGGTAGACGCCTAACTGATTGAGCCACCCAGGTGCCCCTATAAGAGGATTAATTTTGATAAAAAATCAAAATGAGTACAAAAACACAGGATGAACAAAATATAAAAACTTGATATGAAGCTAGAATCATTATCACAGATATTTGACTTAGCCCAGCACTGGTCATTACCCTAATCTACTGTGTGGCTGTTGTCTGTTCATCCATCCAGATTCAGCCCTCCCCACTTCCACCCTTCTCCAAAGGTTTTGTACCTCAGGGAGCTGATCTCTAGTGCTTGCATCAGTGGTCTCTCTTGCTCTCCGCCTTCTGATTAGGCTCAGCCAATGATAATTTAGTGCAGACTAGCAGAGGACAAAGGAGTAATGAGGTTAGGAAATGTATTACTTGGTTCCTTTCCGACTGGGTGGTGGCGATGGTTATGCTCCCACACCAAAGACACAGCTCAGCCTCCCTCCCCTGCAGCTTACAGCCCCCTAGCTCAGCTCCTTTGAGCCCGGGAGTGGTGATGGCTTTCTCTTTTTGCAAGGATGCTTCTACATCTCTCCAGGTCCCCATAGCCCTATCTGCACCTCTGTAAATAGATTCTTTATTAAACTCTCCAGCAATATCCTGTTTGAATAGGCTAAATATTCCCCGCTGGGACCCGACAGCCTCGTACCAAGCCAGGTCATCCGTACGCAATGCCAAAATACAAACCATGACTAAGCAGTATCTTAATTTACACTCTATGATTAAGAACTTAGTATGATTGGATCTTGTTCCCAAAGCAATGCCTCCTTATGATCCCCCAAGTATTGGCCTGGCTACTTTGCCTTCCCAGTCCAAATCCAAACAAAATATTGTTTGTTTCAAAGATGATGAGCAATTTTCTGTGTTTCTTAACACTGGATAAAATACTTGCATGACTGAGGCAGTTGAGAAGGTTTTGCAAATACATGTTGAACTTAGATGATATGAAGTGTCCATTTCATCATTCAGGCATTCAATCAAAATTTCTTTTAATTACTAGGCCAACTTGAACAAAAACTGTTTGGTTGTTTTGTTGTTGTTGTTGTTGTTGTTTTTAACCTGATTAGGTAATTAGATCTTTGAGGTAATTGGAATGGGCTCTGGGTTGAAACGAACACAAAGGAATGATTTGGATGACTGCATCAGTTCTCATCTTGCAAACCGTGTACTTTTCACATTAATACCAGGAAAAACAGTATTCAAAACAGCCTTGTAGACTTACATAAAATATTCATTTAGTAGCATAATTCTTTCTCATGAGGATCATAACATTTTGGTAACTTAATTTTTTCATTGTCAGGTATGTGGCAGGAATTCAGACAATATTACACTAAATTTTCTTGTTTCTCAGATTTTAGTGAATGTTTCAAGTTTTAATTTTTAAGTATGCATTTATAATTGCCATCTTTTAGCATAAAGAAATAAGCTATTTTTTTGTAATAGTCTAGTGAAAAATGAAAGGGAGTAATAGAAGGCAGATATTTATAAAAAGTATTAATTTTCAGAACAATATAAGGACACTGCTATACAAATGGAGATTAGTAGAAAATCTATAATGTCTTGATTGTAAAATATATAATATTCTACTTATTCATATCTAACCACACTTACCTTCCCTCCCTTCTTGTGTAATACAGGTCATAATGTATTTGTGTTTACATGGGGGTATCGGGGTCACATAACTTACTTACTGAAACCTTTCTTACATTCTGCAGCTCTTTAAACTACTGGACATTTCGGAGCCTCATGAAAGACACTAATGTTGGCATTAACTTCTCTGTATTTTACAAATATCCTCTATAAAATCAAATGTTCTGGACCTTCAAATTTGGTCAAAATTTTATTTACTCACATTATTTATTCTTGCTAGAATTTTGCAAGGTTATCATATAAACCTGAGTACTGAGCCTTCAAAAGTATTCAAACAACTCAAATCCCACAAATTCTTTTCAAATAAAATAAGTCCAAGGGCACAGGGAAAAATGGAACAAATTAAATTTTTCCTGTTGAGATAGATCAGTCAGGATGCAATGAAATCAATCTAGTTCTGGTAGCCACAGAGCATTGTAGGAAAGGCAAACAGTGTGTGTGTGTGTGTGTGTGTGTGTGTGTGTGTGTTCCCGAGCTTCTCATTTGAAAAAGCAAAGGAGTTTAATTAAATGTGGATTGAGACTTCCAGCCACCAAATCAGCCCTGTTCGATGATAGATGTAAGTAGCTTTGTAGCTCAGGACTACACACTTAATCCAACCGTGGTTTTCAGCTGCCAAAAATTAAATAAATAAATAAATCCCTGCACTTAACATTTACTTGACACCTTGCTTTTTTAAGGATTGAAGTGGCAAGTCAGATGAAGGAAAACACGGTTAAGTACGTCATGGTTGAGAGGGCTCCATCTCTTCCGGGCCGCCTCTCCAGCCCCTCCCTGAGAGATTACCCAACACAACACACACATGCTCGCACTCACTGGTATCAGTGTAATAGAGTCTCTCAAGGCTATCACTTCACTGCCTAGATATTTTAAATGTAAATTAGAACACCTACTGAAATGGATTGAAAAGAAAATTCATAAGATCAATTTCACAGGCCAGAGGAGAGCAAACTAATAATATGGATATTCAAACAATAGAGAGCATAAAATAGCAAGGGTATCAGGCAATTTGCCCAAATATTACATATTCTGGGTGACCGAAATCCATTTGCATATGCCACTATGCCACTGTTGTAGTGTTTTGTTTTTTCCCTCCGGTGGTTTTAGGGCTCTGGTAAAATTCGACCTGCACAGTTTATGAAAGGCTTCCACTGGGTGCTTTCATTTAAAAATTGCATTGGCAGAACAGGTGTAATAGTAATCACCTCAACATCATGTACTTATTGCAATCATTGTCAGACTCTGGGGATCAGAGTCCCCGGGCCCCATGGCCGGAGTTCCCAGTGGGCCTCTGGAGGGAATGCGAGATGCATAATGAGAACGGCCAAGGTAAAAATACCTCATTTTTCACTTTCATTTTTTTTTTATCCCCTCTGATCATTTTGGGTTTGTTGTTTTTTTTTTTTTTTATCTCCTCTGTTATTCCCAGGAACATCCATTTTTGAATTAGGTATAAGGCAGAGATTTTAGTGATTCTATGCATACACTTTGGAGTTAGATGCATCTGAGTTTGAATCCTGATGGTGCCATTTGCCTGCCTATGTTTGGGCAAGTGACTTAACACCAGTAAGCCTTTCTCATCTGTAAATGAAAATGGTGCTTAACCCACGGGGCTGTTGCAAGGATTAAATAGCATAATACTAACAGATTGCCTAGCAAACCGCCTAGTGCTGCAGAAGGAAGCTGTTTTATAAGTAGCTTCAAAGTGTGTGTTTCTGCCTGCATTTCTCCTTTTCTCCCAACCAGCCCAACGCGCTATTCATGTTTCTGTGCCGCTTTTCCATCCGCATCTTGCCGTCCACAGGACACAGGTACACCCAAGCTCCACATCTCCACAGTCCTCCTTTCCGGTGTCAGCTCCCATCAGCGCCATCCGAAAACTCTGCCAGCCGGACCTGCTGAACTTCTCCTCGTCTACACCACGGACGGCCTCTCCTGGACCCTCGCCTCACATGGGCTCTCTCCTCACTGCGTGAACAAACCTCGGTTCACTTCTTAGGACTACACTCAAGTGTCGCCTCCTCATCTCCACACTTGGTTCCTTCTTTCTCCATATCCCCATTGACCCCCACAGCACTGATCTCCTTGTATTATAATTAATTGTTTACGTACTTGTGCTTTCACCAGCTGACTCTGGAGATTAACCACAAGCATCTCTGGATGTTCATTCATGTCATTTTCCTGCTCTTGTCCTAATATGTTGACAGTCACACCACAGGAGTTCAATACGGTTTTGTTGAGTAGAGGCCTGGGCATCTGTGAAACAGAAGTGGGCACCACCCGTATCATTCAATGAAACTCAAAGTTGCACAGTATGGTAACTGCCGTTAATAATACTGTATGGTGTTTCTGAAAGTTGTGGAAAGTAGATCTTAAAAATTCTCATCACAGGAAGAATTGTAACATGTGTAGTGATGAATGTTAACTAGGCTTATTGTGATGATCGTTTTGCAACATATACATATATTAATCATTAGGGTATACACCTGAAACTAATATAATATTATGTGTCGATTATATCTCAATAAAAAATAAAGTTTGCCAAACCCCAATTCACCATTTATTCACACACCATACATCAATAAGACAGTCCTTGTCCTCTAGACACTGAGTATCTTTGAGAAGAGATGAATATGTAAACAGATAATTGTCATATAATATGCAGTAGAAGGGGCCTTGGGCAGTCAGGGGAGAAGCATTTACTTAAATATGAAAAGGTGAAAAAAGGCATTTTAAAGAGTTTAAATCTGTGCTTCTAAAGAACATCTCTAAAGCATTATCAACATTGCTTATTGTTATGGTTTATTTTCAAATTTTATAAGGACAGTAAATTCCAAACATGTGACCAGTGTGAAAATCTATGAACTTAATATTCTGGTTAACATAAGCAACTCTATATAGAGATTATTAGTCCTGTGCAATAATTTCAAATTATTCATATTAACATATTCTTAGCACTAAAATTAAATTAACCATAATTGCATCTTTGATGATTCAGAAGGCACATTAGAATGCTGCAGTGACTCAAGGTCAGTGTGAAATTAGCTCCTACTGCATGAAGCAAATGGTTATTTGAACATCGTTTGAAATAATTGTAAGCAAGTATCTGCTGAAACATTTAGAATTTTGCTACTCAATATGTAGGACTATATAGTTGATACTCAAAAGGCCCTTAGCTGTCGTAAATAACATAATAACATACTCTTATTCCCTCTCTTTGTTCCTCTTCTCCAAATCGAAGAATACAACTCTGAGGCACCTGGGTGGCTTAGTCGGTTAAGTATCCAACTCTTGGTTTCAGCTCAGGTCATGATCTCATGGTCATGAGATTGAGCCCCACGTGGGACTCTGCACTGAGCTGAGTATGGAGCCTGATTGGATTCTTTCTCTCCTCTCCCTCTGCCCCTCCCTCCCTGCTCATGCGCTCCGGCTCACTCTCTCTCTCTCTCTCTCTCTCTCAATCTCTCAAAAATAAGTAAGTAAGTAAGTAAGTAAGTAAGTAAATAAATAAATAAATAAATAAATAATTTTAAAAAAGAATACAACCCTCTAGGACTAGATACATAGACATGAGGAATTTATGCAAAATTAGAGAGATGGCCAATTCTTTTAAAATTTTTATTTAATTGACACAAAAGTAGTGACTGAAAGATTTCAAAGTAAGCACTAGGGTGGTGAGTCAACTGGAATAAACATCCACTAAGAACTGCACTTCAGTCCTTTTTAATGTAACTCTTGATGGGTAGTTCTGTAAGAACTCTTTCACATTGAAATGTCATTCATTTTCAGAGAAGACAATTCCTAACCATTCTTCTTAGCATTTTTTTCTGCCTACTTAATCCATTCAACAAACTTTAAAAATTATGTTATCTTGCGACTTATATTTCGTCCTAAAATTTTTGGAAAGGATTACACAGAATCTCTGTGTAAGGCTAGAACCCCATTACCAATAATCTGTAAGAATATTTAGAGTCAACAAGTCATGAAATATAAAGTTGAAAAACAGCAGTAGCAATAGCTTTTATAGTTTTTGATGTATGGATTATGGTTCATATGTATTTTATTTTTGGATACACGTATTAGCCATAGGTATTATGGATAGAGTACTCACAAAAATGAGAGGGAGGTATGTGAAAAATAAACTAAGGAAATTAGAGATCACTGTAAAAAGTTAACTAATATCCACCTTGCTGCTTTTCACCTGCGTTGCACCGGCCTGGTGTTACTATGTCTTCCTGCCGGACAATAATGTGGCCATCCTCACGAGCTTGCTTCAGGATTCATTTAGGAATAGGGATTATGTGTATGATTACACAGCAAAGGAAAACATGTAGTGTCGCACAAAAATAGATTATTTCACTGCATTAACATCACCCCTGCCAAAAGCCACAACAGCCCCAGCAGAACATGAGCACAAACAAGCAGAGGGCACCGGTGCCTGAACCTTGTTGCTGGGAGCCCCGGCGGCCGCGGGCATCTGCAACTCCTCCGTTACAGCTAAAGCCTCCCAAGGCAGCTGTGGATGGAAAGAAGTTTTAATTCTGAGTGAATACAAAAAGGACCCTTCTAAAAACATTCATTTTAGAAAATAGCAGGGATCTTTTTATTCTCTCATTCTCATAAAAATGTAGACAATAATTGGACAATACACGGAGACAAGCTTGGATTCTCCCTTTCTGTCTTAATCTGCTTCGTGAGAGGAAAGATGAAGAAGTAAGCTCCCCTTCTATTGTATTTATGTTTTGTGTTGCTTTTATCCAAAAAGATAAAAATAATTCAAGTTTTGTAAAAAAATTTTGTATAGGCAATGTAGTCCTATGGTTTAAAAATCGAAATGACATATAAATAATATAACGGGGACGAACCAGGATTTTGAGTTTCTTTTGTATCCTTCAATGTTTCTTTATATATACACAAATATGTTATTTTTCCAGTTTCTTAGTAAAAGATTGCATACTACAAAGATTGTTTTACACTTTTTTTTTTGCTTATAATGTATCCTAAAAATTTCTTCCGTAGCAAGATAAAAAATGTTTGTGTTCTTTTTTATAGGAGCATGGCATAGAAGTGTCACTGTTCGTGCATTCATTACTTTTAAAGGTCAGGAAAATGCAAGCTATAACTTTCATGCCCTTCTTTAAAAATACAAGCTTTTAAATGAGAAAATATTTTAGGCCAAAGGTGAAAAAGAGTTTAAATCCAGGGCTCTAAGATCTTCAGTGAATGTTATAGCTACGAATCAAGAGATGATAGTTTCATGTTCATATTGCAAAATATCATTGGTTCTGGACAGACAAGCTAAGTACACACTGCATAAAACTGTATGTACTTTATGCATCAGGATAACAGCTGCTGTGTCTCAATACAAAGATCATTCAAAAAACTGGCCACAAAAGCAATTCTTTACAGATTTATTGAGATTACACTTTGCCTCATACTACTATATTATTTTCAATGACTTGGTATGTGTGTTAATAGTTGTTCCTTCCTTTTAAGTAAATAACCTCCTTTCCTTGTATTCCTTGTCTATTGTAGAAATAGGACAGAGCTGAGGGTGTTGGGTATTTGCAAATGAGTCTGGTCTAGTAGCAGTGAGTACTTGTTTTCAATATTTTTAAAGCTATACCATGTTATTTCATGATATTCTTTTGGATTATAGGAACCACTAGTTCTCTCTGTTGAGTAAGTAAACTAAAACCAACAATATCCATATAATTCTCACAGAGACTTGATGATATCCATCCATAAATAGAGAAATGCAGATGAGAAAAGGACCTTCTGGAATCTCATGCCATTTTACAGACAATTCAACCAAGTGCAGGGAAGTTAAGCAAAGTTGTCCATGGTTGTACGGCTGAGCCAGAATTTCGTTTCAAGAAAGTTGATTCTGACTGGTCCTGTTGGTCCTGAGAGACACTGATTTATCCGTAAACAAGCCTGTGTATGCAACATATTATGTACAGAAAGAGATGAAGAAAAGAATAGGCTCTCTTTTTGTAAGGATATCAGGTATAAACTGAAAGTGTCCAACTTAGCAGAAAGTTAACTTTCATGCAAAATCACTTTTACATTTTCAAGGCATTTTAAAAGTGAATTTTCAAGTTCCTGGCAATTGTTGTTTTAAGCACAGTGCAGTGTTTGGCTTGTCCCTAGGGCGAGGTCAAGTCCTGTGTGTTTTCTGGGTGGTTTCAGAGTAGGTAGAGCTTTAGAAGGAGCTAGGCGGCCCACTCAGGCATTTTTGGCCTTTGAGTCTGGTAACTGAAAAGCTACTTAGTTACTGTTCCAAAGACAATCATTTCTGGAGGGAGAAAGCATAATGGATTCAGACAGATGAAGTTATTTAATTAATAATTATTGAGCACCTACTATGTGCTATGGATGATTCTCTATTCTGAGAATATAGTGGTCATATCTTCCTGGGGGGAAGGACATACTTTTATCGTATACTAGAAAGTGATAGGTGCCATAAAAAGGATGATAGTGAATGGGTTTGTAATTTGAAGCAGTTGGTCAGGGAAGGTGTTAGGGGTTGAACTGTGTCTCCTCCCAAATGTATACATTAAAGTCCTAACCCCCAACACCTCCAATGTGACTTTATTTGGCTCTAGAGTTCTTACGGAGGTAATCAAGTTAAAATGAGGTTGTTAGTTAGGGTGGGCCCTAATCTAATATGATTTATATAAAAAAAAAGGGGAAATGTGGACGCAGAGATACCCACAGGGAAGCTGATGGGAAGATACAGGGAAACGCCCTACGAACATGAAGATGGCCATCTCTAAGCCAAGGAGAGGGGCCTGGAACATAATCTTCCCTCAACAGCCCTCAGAAGGAACCAACCCCTCTGACACCTTTGGGACTTCTAGCCTCCAGAACAGCGAGACGATCAATTCCTGCTGTTCGAGCCGTCCATTTTGTGATACTTTGCTACAGCAGCCCTAGCAAACGAATTCAGAAAGTCTCACTGGGAAGGCGTGTGAGTGAAGACTTGAAGGTGATGAGAAAATTGGCTCTGGAGTGATTTGAGGAAACAGTGTTCCAGGCAGAGAGCAAAGAACTAAGGCCAGAAGCACGGTAGGTGTGTTGGCAGAACAGCAGGAAGCTGGTGTGGCTGGAGTGCAGGAGCCGATGGGCGAGCAGCCAGGGGTGAGGTCGGAGAGCGGGAGGGCTGAGGAGAGGCACAGAGGTTATAGTGCCTTGTAAGCCATCGTCAGGATTTTAGCTTTTACTCCGGGTGAGGGAGGAAGCTACCGGAGGGTTTTGAGCAGAGGAGGAATATGGTTTTTACTTAACAAGATCACTTTGCTGCAGCGTTGAGCCCAAACCCTGTAAATGCCGGGGCAGATAGAAGCTGGGAGACCATGTGGCTGGTGTCCGCCATATTCTGAGTGAGAGACGGTGGTGGTTTGTGCCGGGTTAACGAGCTTGAGAAACGGTTGCATTGCAGACCTCCTTTGAAGGTAGAGCAAACTGGATTGTCTGATGGTCTGGATGTGGAGTGTGAGAAAAAGGAAGAAGTCAAGAATAACTCGACTTGCCTTTGGTGGCACTGAGGAGAGTGGCAAAGCAAATGGACTGGAGCAAATTTAAGAGAGAATATGAAAAGAAGGATCCCATACAATGAACACAAACATTTTCAAAGCAGTTTCCTCTAAAGAGGAGCAGGGAAACGGGCGAACTAGAAAAAGGGCCAAGTGGACTAAGAGATATTTGGGGGAAAAGAATGAAAGTATGTTTGCATAGTGATGGGAATAATCCAATAAAGAGGGAAACTGCTGAAGTTGGTGCTACAGGGAAGTGCAGAGGGAGCAATGACCTTGAACGAAGGAGAGGGCTGGAATGTACCCCTCACTCAGAAGGGCTGTAGGAGGAGCAGTGTTTGGAGGGAGAGCCAAAATTTGCTAGAGCCGTAGAGCAAATGCACTTTTCTCCCAGCTCCCTTTAGAAAACAGTCTCAAAAAAGAATTTTAAATTGGCCTCGCTGGAGTCACATGTCCCCTCCACCCCACCGGCCAGTTGTGCCCCGGGTGGTAAGGTACTAAAATCGGCAATATTTACTAGCACTTCATTTCTCTCGAAAGACTTAACCATTAAAACCATTAAAAAGAAAAGAAAAAGAGTGAACTGAAAGCAGGCAAAGTAACAGGACACCAAAAGCTTCTTTTTTAAGAAAATATTTAAAACAATATAGTCTGTAATACTATAATGAATGTAAACATACTGTGTGTTTCAAACTGGGATCAATGCATCATTATGTTGCTTCGGAGTTTGGGGACAGGAAAGAGAGAAAAAAGTGAGCCAACGTACCAAGAACAGTAAAAACCCTGAATATAGAATTCATAAATCCTAAGTGTTCCTTGACTTTCTTTTTTTATTCTTTTCTCATTGACACACTGCTGTACTCTGTTTTAAATTGGTAGAGTTCATCACTATAGACATTCTCTGAAAGGTGGCTCCTTTTAGATTATGGAAGCAGTAGGTTCAAAGGAAGTACTTTTATGAAGTAGGCGGTTGTAGCTTGTTTCAAATCTGTATCACTTAAGTGAAGCAGAGAGTTGAACAGAATTGCTCAGTGGATATTTTGGAAAAAAAAAATAGGTTGGTCAGGCTAGGTTATTATCGACCTCCCCAAAGAACTGGGGTTCTAATTCCGATGCATAATTAGTCAACTTCCCAGTTCACTTGGATATATACACACTGCTTTAGTGATCAGCCTCTGGATAAGAGAAGGGCAAATTGGAAGAGATAGAAAATCAAAGTGGATGTCTATTAATGCAATTCACAATTCAAACACCTAGAGTGAAACCAGACCGAGATGGGAAAGAAGAAAGTTAACAAAGAATTCCAGCTCCTTGACCTGGAAAAGAAATCTCAGTATTCATCAGATGCAAGGAGTTATACTAGAGGAATCCCTTGACATATTTTTAAATGCCTTTTCAGCAGAAGCCTTAAATTTGCGTGTAGCCTTGGTTCTCATTGAACTTGCCTGGTTAACTTGGACCAAGCCACTTACCATCTTTGAGCATTGGTAAATAAATTTCAAAAATCGTAAACTGATGTGAAACATTAATCGCTGCTTATTATGATACTCGACTATATATGGTTGTAGCAATATTATATATGCATTATATGCATGTATATCTTATGCATATGTATCTATTCTATATATATTACATATATGTGATATGAACTGGGGATGATTTATTTTATTTTATTTCGGGTCTATGGTTTGATGATAAATTTTCGAGACTTAGGCATCATGCTTAGCCTTCATGTTTCTTCATTCATACTTTTGCCCAGTTGTTTTGAGGATCACATGCAATTTTATATAGTTTCTGCCACATGTGGGCACCTAAAACTATAAATTACTAATATAATTGTTTTTGTCTGTGTTCGGATTCCTTGGCTTCAAATGTTACCACACATTTTGAAGATTCATAATTATCTCCACCTTCCATTTCTCATTTTTCGTTCCAAAACCAAAAGAGGAATGATACCATATACATTTCTACCATTGTGTATCATTATCCCTATACTTCTAGCACTGGATGCAACAGAGGTTGAGCTTATTGGGGAAAAAATGTGACTCAGAAGTAGAAATGAGTCATATCAAGTACTCCTCAGAAACATGTGCTGTGAGAATGATTGGTTACACTTCTACAGCAATAGATCACTAGGCTTTGAGGGAGCATGCTCTTGAAACATCAGTGATTCCTCTAAGCAGATCAGGATCTCCTGTCAATTATGAAAGAGACCATCTTTAACTTTGCTTACCATCATGTCTGGCAGAAAAATATCGAAGGCCTCGGTGATCTCGTTTTAGGTTCCTTTAAAATTTACGGAAATTAGATCGGTAAACAACTGCCAAGCTCACGGTTGTACATTTAAATAAATAATAATAGATCTAAAACAAATATAAATACTACTATATAAAATTCAAGTATTATATTCTGATGTATTTTTATTTATTTTTTTGAGAGAGAGAGAGAGCACATGAGCAAGGAGAGAGTCAGAAGGAGAAGCAGACTCCCCGCCAAGCAGGGAGCCCAATGTGGGACTGGATCCCCCGACTCCAGGACCATGACCCAAGCTGAAGGCAGAGGTTTAACCGACTGAGCCACCCAGGTGTCCCTATTCTGATGTAATTTTAATACAACACTATGTTTTCATACTTTAATTTCCATTGCATTTTTGTGTAACTTTTTTTTTATCATCTTCATTGTTATATAATTGACACACAATAAAATTAACCATTTGAAATTTACAATTCAATGGTGTTTAGTATATTCACAGAGTTGTACAGGCATTACCACAATCTAATGTGGGAATATTTTTATCAACTCAAAAATAAACCCACATCCATTAACATTCACTCCATAATCCTTCCTTCCCTCATATTCCCCAGCCCTAGGTACGAGGCTAATATACTTTCTGTCTTTACAGATTCACCTATTCTGAAATGTGTTTTATAAGTGGAATCATGGAGGGGGGCCTGGGTGGCTCAGTCAGTAATGTGTTGGACTCTTGATTTTGGCTCAGGTCATGATCTCAGGGTCCTGGGATTGAGTCCTGCCCTGGGCTCTGTGCTCAGTGCCGAGTCTGTGTGCCTCTCCCTCTGCTCCTCTCCCTGCTTCAGCTCTCTCTCTTTCTCTCTCTAACGTAAATAAATAAAATCTTTAAAAAAAAAAATGGAATCATGGAATATGTGGCCCTTTGTAATTGGCTCCTTTCACTTACCATAATGTTTTCAAGGTCCATCCATATTGTAGCATGCATTGGTACCTTATTCCTTTTAATTGTCAAATAACACTTTATTATATAGTTACACCACACCTTATTTATCTATTCATTGGTTAAAGGACATATATGATAGTTCCATTGTTTTTTTCTATTTTGGATGGTGCTACTATGAATATTCATGTGCAAATTTTTGTGTGGGCATATATTGTATTTTTCTTGGGTATACACCTAGAATGGAAATGCTGGGTCATATGGTAACAACTTAACATTTTGAGGAACTGCCAAAATATTTCCAAAGTGGCTGTGCCATTTTATATTCTTACCAGCAATGAATGAGGATTCAAACTTCTCCGCATCATTGTCAACACTCGTTACTGTCTCTTTGGTTATAACCATCCTGATGGGTGCGAATTAGTATCTCATGTGGTTTTAAGTTGCATTTGCCTAATAATTACTGATGTTAAACATTTCTTTATGTGTTTCTTGTCGATTTGTATATCTTTGGAGGAATGTCTACTCAAGTTTTTTGCCCATTTCTAAATTCAGTTATCTTTTGATTATTGCGTTGGAAGGGATCTTTATATATTGTGGATGTATAAAGGTCTATTATTAGATAGGTGATTTTCAAATATTTTCTCTTATTCTCCGGGTTGTTTTTTAACTTTCTTGCTGGTATCATTTGCAGCATAAAGTTTTTAATTTTAATACAGTCTAATTTATCTTTTTTGTTGCTGTTGCTTGTGCTTTGGGTATTCTATCCAAGAAACCACTGTCTAAATCAAGGCACAGAGATTTTCACCTGTTTTCCTCTAAGCCTTTTATACTTTTGCTCTTCCTTTTAAGTTTATAATATATTTTGAGTGGACTTTTATGAATAATGTGTGGTAGGAGGTCCAAATTTATTCTTTTGCATGAAGATAGTTGTCTGGAGACTATTTGTTGACAGTTGTTCTTTACCCATTGATTGGTCTTCACACCCCTGTCAGAAATCAACCGACTATAAATTTCTGAGTTATTTCTTAACTGTCAGTTCTATTTGTTGATCTATAAATTTATCCTTACGCCAGGATTACTGTAGCTTTATAGTAAGATTTGAATTCGGGATTTGTTCTTGTTTTTAAAGGTTATTTTGGCATCTGGGATCCCTTGCATTTTCCATATAGATTTTCGAATTAGCTCGTCAATTTTTGCAGGGGTTCTGGAGGCCCTCTGGTGATTCACTGTGGCATTTCCTCCCAGAGTGGCCACCTCTTCCTGCCCAAGCTGCCTCTGTCACTTGGGCTACTCTGGAGAAAACATGGTGTCTGCCCTCAATTTGTGAACAGTGTTAGCTCTCAGCTAAAAGGCAAATGATTCAACTTTGTGAATTGATCAACAAGAATAGGGAACCTTTTGCAAATTTTGTAACTCATCGTACCTGGGAGCTATGTTTGGGGCTCTGGATGTCCTAGAACATTTTTTGGGTGTCCTTGCCCGTTTGTTTGCAAAGTTTTCAATGCCCAGTGTTCCTGGTTTCCACATAAGAGTCTTAAAGGTATAGCTTTTCATTAGTACTTGTAATGGGGAGTATATTCAATATGCAACAAATAATTTCACTGGGCTTTGCTGTCAGTTAACAAATGCACTTGTGGAAGCAAATAGCCCTTGGGAGGAATTGGCATCCTTAAAGTAGCAATAGACAAGCTCCTGATGAATACAAACTAACTAACTTCAATACGTGCTGATCTTTGCCAGCTTTGCTTGCAAAAGACGCTTTAAGAATGCCGTTCCACATCTTGACATAGATGTGATGGGTATCTGTAAAGAGACTCAAGCTCTACTAATCATGGTTTTTGTTTTCTGTCTTTTATGATGTTTTGACAATTTGGGGGGCCCCGTGGACCTTGGGAGGGGTTAGCTAATTCCTAGAGACAGCTAACAACTTGCCTGTGAGCATGCATCTGATATGCAAATGAATCAATCCCTCCAGCTCTACCTCGGTTTCATTTTCAGACTCCTGCAGTCAGGAATATTATCCCCCTGACCTAAATCTCCCCAGATCCAGGGACGGGACAACTAGGGATCACCATTATAACCCAGAGCCTATCAAAATTATTCAAACTATCCATTCCTAAGCTTGCTTAGTTTGCCTGATTTACCTTGCCTGATTCTTCCTTCAAAAACCAGAATATAAAGGCTTTGAGTGCCATTTTCCCCTTGCTCCTTCTGCCACCTGACTGAGCATGCTGCTTCCGCAGGTGGCCATGTGTGGAGGGGTGTGTCTCCTCCTCTAGGGAACTATTTAGCAACATTCTTTTCTTTTCTTTTTTCTTTCTTTTTAAGATTTTATTTATTTATTTGAGAGAAGTGAGAGAGAGAGAGAGAGAGAGAGAGAGAATGGGCAGGGGGAGGATCAGAGAGAGAGGGAGGAGCAAACTCCCCGTCAAACAGGGAGCCCAATATGGGGTTCCATCCCAGGACCCTGGGATCGTGACCTGAGCTGAAGGCAGAAGCTTTAACCGACTGAGCCACCCAGGCACCCGTAATAATATTTTCAATGGCGATGATCCCCTGACCTATTGGCCTCTCTATATCTGGAAAAAAAAAAATCTCAAGTGCATTTTAGGAACAGAAACCTATGATACCAAGCACTTTTTACTATATTGTTACATGGAGGGGTAATCTATGCGGGACAAAGAGCACTTTACTCCCCGAACAGGCTAACCCCCACCCCTGCCATGGTGATCAGTTATGTCATGTTGGAGTCATGTAAAAAAATGTATTCTAGCTTCTCTGATACTTACTTGGCAGAGTACAGTAGCTACCAAAACATCATCTCAGATTATGGGTAAATTCATTAAGTCCCCTAGCAATGTTCACCATGAGTTAGCACAAATGTATTCAACCAATTAATCTTTCAGAACTTCAAAACCTGGTAAAAAAATTACAGTGGAATTTTTACTTACGTTAACATCATAGGACTGGGAGAAGGAAAACTTGTCATCTCTTTAAAAGAATATTGAAAGGCTTGCAAAGACTTTTTAAACATTACTCTTATGAGATATGGCAAGTTGTATGCAATCTGGACCTCAAGAGAGGGAAAAATATCTACTACACATGATAGAAGATGGTGACATTTTTGCAAATATTAATCAAAAGAAGGTTATGATCACTTTTTATAATGACCCCCTCCAGAATATAATATATAATCCAGCCATGCTTCATAACATTGATCAGGAAATGTTGAATATATGGAGTTTGATGAGTGACTGAAGACCATGGATGAAGAGGTTGCAGTGAGTCCCCAGATCTATGCAAAAGAGGATCACAAGAAGATGAATCAGTAAACAAGCCATCCAGTTACTCTTGAAACTAACGTGCATCCTTAATTAAACAAAGGTGAAACCATCACCTTGGCCAGTGGTGAGTGTTAGAAGAGTGGCAAGGGAGGACCAAGACTCTTTCATCTGGATATTAGACAATTACATTTTTTTAACATCTTCAGTCCTGTGCTTTCAGATACCATTCTTTCTACAAAGAAAGGAAAAAAAATCCTCAAACTTTAAAGTATGTTGTGGATTTATTTATCCTCAGGTTCATGTTATTCTTGCATTAAATCTACCTTTTTTTTAGATTAAAAATAAAACTTTCAATTTTTTGGTATTGATTGCATTGAATCTGTGGACGAATTTAAGGAGTATATTAGTTTCTGATTGCTGGTATAACAAATTGCCACAAACATAGCGGTTGAATACAGCACAGGTTTATTTTCTTACAGTCCTGGAGGTCAGAAACCCAAAATAAGTGTCACTTAGCTAAAGTCATGACATCCACAGGGCTGGTTCCTTCTGGAAGCAATGAGGGGAGAGTCTGTTCCCTTGCCTTTTCAGTGTGTGGTGGCTACCTCTGTTCCTTGGCTTGTAGCCCCTTCCTCAACTGTCACAGTTCGTAACTCCAGTCTCTGCTTCAGCAAGTTCATTGTCTTTTGACTTTGGCTCCTCTTGTGTCCTTCTTATAAGGACCATATGATTATACTTTGTGTATCTGGATAATCCAGTATAATCTCTCCCTGTCAAAATCCTTAATTAAACCATGTCTACAAAGCCTCTTTTGCCATATAAGGGGACATTCACAGGTTCCAGAGATTAACATGTGCACGTATTGGGGGCAGGGTATTATTGCCACTCAGAGTATTTCCATCTTAACAATATGAAGTCATCTGAGTCATGACCATGGGATGTGTTTTCATTTATTTAGATCTTCTTTAATTTCTTTCAACAGTGCTTTGTCATTTTCAGTGTATCAATTTTTCACTTCTGCTGTTAAACTGATACCTGAGTATTTTATTCCTATTGATCTATATTTTAAATGGAATTGCTTTCTGAACTTCATTTTACAAATGATTAATCTAGTACCCAGAAATACAATTGATTTCTGTATATTAATATTGTATACTGCAATCTTATTAACTCATACATTAGTTCTAATGGCTTCACAGTGGATTACTGAGGATATTCTATATTTAAGACCATGCCATCTGAAATGGAGATTATTTTACTTCTTCTTTTCCAATCTGGATGACTTTTATTTCATTTTCTTACCTACTTGCCCTGGATAGAACTTTCAGTAAAATATTGAATAGAAATGGTGAGATCAGACATCCTTGTCTCCATTGCATGTTTATTATAAATGAAATCTCAAACTAAATTTAGAAAAATCAGAATTTACAGGTAGGTAAAGTGTCAGAAAATAAAATCATCTATACTTCTTTGGATGGAGTAGTTTGTGACAGATCAAGCTGCTACCAAGAACAAGTGGGGGAAAAAGAGCCAAATGAAATGTAAAATGTATAATAAAATGATCATTTTTAATCACATTGGAAAGTTGTAGAAGCAACATGTACCGGAAGGAACTATGGTCCAGGATTGTCTTGAATCTTGGGAAGGTGAGCTGATTATCTGCAAGTACATTTTTTGGAAAGCATCTACAATTTTGGATGTGGCCTAATGTCTGAGAATATGAACTTGGCCTGTGTCAAAAGCTTTAGAGGCAAGAGGCCAACATAAGAAATGAACCAGACATAGACTGAGTCCTAATAAATTTGAAACCTAAGCTTTATTCAGCTCAGTTTTAAGGTAATCAGCCCCCTTCTCTATTTGTCTACATTTAAAAATATACAATATTTTGGTTATAAAAATATTGCTATATTTGCCCATATAAAGGATCATATAATTGAATACTGAGAGAGAATAAAACTACAATAAAAACACACCTATAGAAACTCAAGTGTTAAAAGTCATCAGACCAGAACAAAATAACTTTAATTAATATATTCAAGGAAAAAGGGAAAAAAATGAGAAAAAGATGAAAAGATGAAAAATTGGCCAGATAATTGGATTCCATAAAATGAATAAATGGAAATATTAAGATGGACAATTTTATACTGACAATTCTATGAATGAATTCAACACAATAGTACAAAAATCTAATGCCAAAATATACAACTAAAATTTTTCCATATGTATTTCTAAAATTTCTTGGGTCGAAAGAAGAAATTAAACAATATTTATATTGAATACCGTAGCATACATAACCCATTAAACTTGCTAGATGCTGTCAATGCAGAGTTTAGAAAGAAATTTACTACTTAAGGGCATTTTTAGAAAATAAATATCTAAAGGAAGGTTATGATCAGTGATTTAAACTTGATCTAGGCTAGGAAATCTAACCTATATAATGTAGAATGATGCATATGAATAAGATAAAAACATAAGTCAACAAAACGGAAGATAAAATATGCAATAGAGAAAAATTAACAAAGCCACAATTTGGTTCATTGGAAAAATTAATAAAAGTGATAAACTGCTGGGGCTCAGTCAGTTAAGTATCTGCCTTCGGCTCAGGTCATGATCCCAGGGTCCTGGGATCGAGTCCCGCATCGGGCTCCCTGCTCAGTGGGGAGTCTGCTTCTCCCTCTGCCTTCCCCTGCTAGTGCTCACTCTCTCTCTCTCTCTCAAATAAATAAAATCTAAAAAAAAAAAAGTGATAAACTGCTATCAAGACAAATAGAAAATAGAAAAAAAGAAAATACACGTTACCAATATCAAGAAAGAAAAAGAGGACTTTTTTTTTTTTGAGAGAAAGAGAATAGTGGGGAGGAGCGGAGGGAGAAGAGGGGAGAGAATCCTAAACAGGCTCCATGCTCAGCATTGAGCCCCACGCGGGATTCAGTCTCAAAACCCTGAGAGCATGACCTGAGCCAAAATCAAGAGTCAGATACTGAACCAACGGAGCCACCCAAGAGCCCCAGAAAAAAGAGGATTTTAATGTAGAAACTAGATTTAGTAAAAAGAGAATGAGAACATGTTTTGAAAGAATGAAAGTCAGTGATCCAATTAGAGAGTACACTGAATCTTGTCATTTTTTTTCAAAAATCTTTCAAAATCTTCCTGTTGCCCTAAGGATGAACAAGGGCAAGTATGATCTGCTGCTTGTCCATAGATTAAGCTCATCTGCTGATACTGGACCTGCTCTTCCCTCTCGAAGCTACAGCCATTCTGGCTACTGGCTTCCTTCAGTCCCTCATACATACAGAGTTCTAACCAGTAGCAGGATTTTCACAAATACCGCTGCCTCTGCCATAGACTAGGTAAGCCGAAGAATCTTTAATAAGGCCGCTTACTCTTGAGAGTCCTTGAAAGCATACTTGGCAATCTTGGTTTAACATGACATAATTTCTTGGGCTTTGAAAAAGTCCAGAGCATAATCTCCAAACAGATTATTGCAGTGAACTCTGTAATTTATTTTTCTTGAATTTAAAAAATAGTGATTAAAAGATAGTCCATAACTACATAAAAATAGAAAAGAGAGAAAAAAGCAATCCATATTCGTATCTTCCAAAAGAAAAGTATTGTTAACATTGTTGAGTAGAGTTTTGTACTTTATTTTTATATAACGAAATTTTAAGTAACTTTCCACATTATACTTTTTATGAGTTTATAATATTCCATTATATGGCTATATCATAAATAATCACTTCCTTTTGATGGAAAATTAACTTCGGATTCTTCTCTACTATAAATAATACTTTCATAAACATGTTTTTTTCATAAAGCAATTTTTGATTTTAGGGTTATTTCCTTAGACCATATTTCCTAATTGTGTCCCTGTAGGTCAAAAAGTATGCACGATTTTGGAGTGATTACTCCATAATGCCAAAGTATGGCAGTGCCCACTCTTAAGTTCTTCCTAAGACTGGATTTTCTCAATTTTTAATATATTTTCTAATTGGGTAATAGATAACTTGTTTATTTTAAAGACAAATTTCTATTTATTTTATTATAAGTACTTTCTATAGAGGTTCGTGGTTCAGTTACATTTTCCCTTGTTTGTACATGTTTTTACTCCTTTTTTTATTGCAAGAATATTGTCTTTAGGTTGATAACTTTTCAGACCACTTGAAATCATCAGCAGTAAAGGTACACAGCCCACACATATAGAATAGAAAACAATGTATAAAGGACTTTAAGAAGAAACAGGGGTATTAGTTTTCTTGGAAAGTACTTGAATTGACCTCCAAATTATTCATCACACAATTTATAGAAATTAACCATTCCTCAGTTTGTTGTTCTTTACTACTCCTTGCAAAGCACTGGATTAGACATAGTTAAAAAGAACAAAGTTCCTAAGGCATATCTGCTCTGTATTGGAGAAAGGTTGCTGATAAAATTGTTAATTAGCAATTTGTCAAGATACCCATGTCATTGTGTATCGTAAAGTGCCCATGGGCCAAATGTAAATTATTCATAAATTAACATAGGAAAAGCAAAAGCCAGATCAGCAAGTTGAAGGTCATAGCTACCTGATATACTGACATGCTAATCAACCCATAATTATTAAAGATGAATATAGATAGAAATAAGCATTTCTGAACAAAAACTACACATTATCATGTACCTTAAATCACTTAATAAAACTTCCAAATTGAATTTATGAAATTGTTAAAAGTCAGTCTCAATTCCTCTTTAATAAATGTAAAATTTTTCTAGTGAGACCTATACAGTGCAGACACCTAGAGCACCATAGATGGCGTTAGGGGAAAAACCTCACAGGATTTATTTTCCACTAATAACAAACAGAACAAAGACATTTTTTTTCTGATTGATAAATGCTAACTTACACCTACTTGGCAAGCAACTAAATGTGTCTATACAACAATGTAGATGATCTGTCACTCTTGGTTAGTTACTTTCAGTTTCCATTAAGGATTCATCTTAATGCTATATGATAGAAAATAATGTTTGTGTGCGTCTCAGATTTTCTACTATCATAAACAATTTTATTACCAATTTGTCAGATCATTTCAAGTGAGTAGATATCCCTTGGGCCCTACGTGTTTAGAGCACTTTTGGCTGCCAGCTTTATCACGGTGACGACAACCCAGGGCCTACTTTTGGTGATACTGCAGTAACGGGTATGTTTCTGATAGAACTGGGATTTCGGTTTGTCAAACATTTTGTTGATTAACAGCTTCCCACCACGAGAATTGTCCACGTAGCTCAGCTCCAGGGAATTGACCAAGGTGTCTACGAGGGTACAAAAGACCCTCAAATGGGTACAAATCAAGATCTAACAAAAAATAGTATAATTTATTTATTGAGCATTTTTTATTTTTTATTTATTTTATCAACATATATTACTTGTTTCAGAGGTAGAGGTCTGTGATTCAACAGTCTTACACAATTCACAGCGCTCACCATAGCACATACCCTCCCCAGTGTCCATCACCCAGCCACCCCATCCCTCCCACTCCCTCCACTCCAGGAATCCTCAGTTTGTGCATTTTTTTATGTGGTGTATCTAATGAGGAACTTTTTCATATATGTCATGGGGAATTCTTTATATATGAATTTTTTTTTCTTTGCTTTATCCCTTATGACAATGTATAAAAAAGCTAATGTTATGAAAATCACTTTACAGATGAGGAAACTAAGGCTGGGGGTAAATAATTTCACCAAGGTCCCATAACTTGTGGCAAATGTCACCAAGCCAGCTCTGATCTCACAGCCTGTGGTTTTCACCACCATGCTGGATCTAAAGTGTTCAAGAGTGTGGTTTTCTTCAAGGCCAAGCCATTGACCCTAGAGCCACTTTACTCTTACGACAAGATACCACATTTGTATGTTGCTGTCTATACAGAGAGTAAAGAAATAACCTGGCTTCCTCTGGGAGCCTCCTGACTCCATTTCTGATCCACAAAGCTGTAGGGATCTTTCTGCTGCTTTGCACTCTGATTACCATTTCCTTTCTATTGCACAATCAGCTCCGGTCTGGTGCTCTTTAGAGAGTGAGGAAGAAGTTTTGTGCTAAAATTTTTAAATACTTTTAATCGAATGCAAATAAAATGATCAAACTCTGGGAAAATGAAATCCAAGGTAATGATGCCAATGTAACACTTCCACACAGAGCCAATGCTCAGTGTTCAAAGATTCCTACAACCTGTTGATGCAATCATACTTCTAAGGGAACGAGTCTGTGCTCCTGAGTCTTTTTCCAAGTTTTAATGAGCAGTCACAATGGTAAAGCAATTTGCTGATTCCTCCTTAATTTATTTGTGTTGAATAGAGCTTATTCAGCCACCAGGAAATGTGCTCAGCCTTGTGATAGCTAAAACATAGAGAAGTTTGTGAACACTTTTGAGAAAATGAAGGTTGTTTGGAGAAAAAACAGAAGAGGAAGAAATCGCGGGCTTGGAGGATATTACAAAGTAAGCAAGTCTGGTAACCAAGAAACACAGACAGAAAGGGGGCGTTGAGAGAAACCAGCCTTTCCAGAGAAACACTTGGCCCGGGATCATCAGGAGGGTCAGCTGGGGAGAACACATCCCTTCTTAGGCCTCTTGTGGTGTACAAAAATCCTCTGGTCCAAGAGCACTGACCCATGCCTTCACCACTGTTTTAAATAGACCAACTCTAACCGGACACTTCACAGACAAGGCAGCAAGGACTTACGTGCAATTGTTCGTCTTCAGGTATGAGCTGCCAAACGAGTAACTCCTTCCTGGCAAGGCTTGGGGAGGCCCAGAACCCACTGTCTCTTCCCTCCACATTTTTCAGACCAAAGTGAGTGTTATAAAGGTGAAAATTGAGAGATAATGTCTTTAATGCTTTATAAAAATATACCAATTATTCTTTTTCAAAGTGTTATAAACGCTATTTTTTTAACTTTTACAAATATGTAAACGATTATTCTAAAATGTTCCTCCTTGTGTTCTTGACTGTAGAAGAAAAAATGTTGTGTCTCACTCCCAGACCACGGAGGGAACTGATTTATATATGTAATTAGTGTGCCTTTGATAAACCAATCTTTTGCGTTGAGGTGAAGATTTTGGTAATTTTGTCACTTATTTTTAAAATGTTTGATGTTTCAGGAGGTTCTAGAAGTCATTTTTATTGAAATCCAAAAATGGGTCTATGATGGAGATGATTTGCTGATATCGCTGGTGGTGATGGGCCATTGAGAGTTTCCAATGAGATCGTGACAATTGCTTTGGAAACTGGAATGCACGGTGCCATGTGAAAGTGTAATTTTGATTTGGTATTAATAAAAAGAATAGCAACAGCAGATATTTGTGTTTTTCATCTTGTCTGAAGAAATACACAGCTGTACTGGGTTGTGTTGAAAATGAGGAGTGAAGAAACACCCAAATGAGGAAAAATATGAAGCCAAGCTTAATTTTCTTTCAACAGCAAGTATATATCATGCTTTCTCTTGCTTCAAGGCATTGCCACATGGAGTTTCCTTTCCTCTGCTTGGACACCCCGACCTGATACCTCTTTACTTGGTTAACCTCTTTAGTCTCAGTTTAGGCATGACTTGGGAAGATGACTTGCTAAGATTCTTGCAGAATTTGAGGAGGAAGCCGTGTTTCATGTGTGGTTTGTCATGTGGACAGCATAAAGAGGCCATGTGTGAAACTCTTCTTCGCAGAATAAACTAACTCAAATGAAGGAATAGTTTGAGACAGAAATGACCATGAAAATGTCATCCTTGCTTCCTTGCTCACATTCCCTTTCCACCCTAAAATTTAGAAAACTTTGGTAGAGGGAGGGCTTGGTCACCTCCAGTGTTTGGGAGGGGGCTTGAACCAATTTTATGTGGATTCCAGGGGCTGGGAAGCGTCAGCTGACATCTGGAAGACATGAGCACAACCAGAAGAGTGTAACCTGTTGTCAGGAGGTTATTTGGTAGACAGGTGGGGGCAAAAGAAGAGAAAAGAGTGATCACTTTCATTTATGCTACTTTTCAGTATGTATAGAGATGCCTGCATCTTGTTTAGGTGATTCACTGATCTGTCCCATCCATCTACCTCTCTGGATCATAGATTCACAATGTTGTATGTTTGTCAGGTCTGCTGGGCTCCTAGCAGGAGGCTCTTTTATGGTTGAAAGACAAATTTATAGACAACAGGACAGATAGCATACCTAGAGGTAGCATCTTGTAGCCCTAGTAATCTTCCTAGAAAATTCAGATCTATAAAAACCTTTTCACAATGTACCAACAATACAGAACAGATGATATTCTATCCAGATGATTGAAGGGCTCACAGAATAAAACTGTGGCACATATAATCCAGTAAAAGTGTTTAGATCTGTTGTTGTCCTTCTTAGCTTTTGTTTTAGAAGAGATTCGACCAATGTTTGTGGGAAAAAAGTTGTCAGTAAATGACTGCATTTGGTAGATTTGTTCTCTCCCATGCCTTTACAAGTGATTTAATGGTCCATAAAAGACCTTTTTTTTTTAAATAATTTTAAGAAATGTAATTTATTTAAACTACAGTATTTATCATAAAATCCTTGAATAAAGAAACAATGGAGAAGGCAAAATATCATGATGTGTAGATACTTATACCAAATAGTTCAGAAAAGTTCAGTTTGTAAAATCTACTGAACTCCCCATAGTAGTTTCTGGTTGGACCTTCCTTCTCTGCTGGTGGGCAGTTAGAAAAGATTTTGGGGCAAGGACTGTGAAGATGAGGAGGTGCCCATGGCTATTCAGTCATGAGTGAGAGTCTTCAGCTGACCAAATATTACTGTTTTATGAAATTTGAGACAATTGCCAGAATTTAAGAAATTGCAACATTAAGAGTTGGTTAAGGACTCTTACTGTCAACAGGTGGGGAGAAATCATGGTCTAGAACCAGGGCATTTGTCCCTTAAATCCTGCAACTAAGGGAGTCTTTGTAACAGGGTCAAATTAACACATGGTACACTTATGTTAACAGAATTCAACTAGAGTCCTGAGAACCACCCTTTTTGAAGAATAGCAGTATTGACCTTTGCAAATAATCCTCACAATAACCATTTTGTGCATGGGCTTTGAAGTCGCAAGAGCAGAGTTTCGATGCTGGCTCCACTCCTCAGTAATTGAGCGACTCTGGGCATCAATTAACCTCTCTGTGTCTCTGTTACTTCACCTATAATGTGGGGATAATTATAGTATCGACCTCATCTATATGTGCAGAAATAATAATAGTGTCTACCTCAGAGGTGTTTTGAGACTTAAGGTAATAAATGTAAAGCATTTAGAACAGTATATACTTAGCAAGGTCTCAATAATAGTAGCTATTAATATCTTTTTCAATATCCCAAATTTACAAATGAGCAAGCAGAAGCTCACAGGGCCTCTGTGCATACTACACATTATGTCTCCAGAAAGTGACAGAGCGGGGAATCAAGTCCGGTTGTACCTGATAACAAAGCACATATTCCTTCCCACATCATCATTTTCCAGGTCTGCACATAGGCCAAAATAAAAGAATAAAGAGGAGCAGTTCATCTGTTTGGTTAGATCAGGGAGAGAGGCAAAGGGATGCTGGTTGTGGCAGAAAGGTGAGTTTAAGACTCAGCAGTAAGGTGATTGGAGCTGGTGCCTTGGTCTAGGGTATGACTGTGGGCATGACTTAAGAAAATGAAATAAAATAGTTGAAATTTGAAGCTCTCCAAAATTTTATCCTACCCGGGAGTATGTGATAGAGGATTGTAAACCAATCTCTTCGTATTGCGTGTCTTCGTTTTGCAATTTGTGACATAAAAAGAACAGACCAAATCATCTTTTACTTCCCTTTCACATGTAAATCTTTGACTTAGTGACACAATCAACGTTCGGTTTTGCCTGATCAAGAAACTTCCATCTTTCACATTTTAAATGAACTCTTTAAGCGAACCCTATCTTATCATGAATAAATATTTGTTGAGTCCTGACTAAACATATAAACCATGGCAACCGTTTTAAAAGAGTTAAAGAGAGACGTTCGTGTTAATCCTTTGCTGGTCTCCAGGCACCCCTCCCCCCCGCCACCTTCCAGCAGGAAGAGCAGCGCATGCGCACAAAGCATTCCGTGTAAGCAGAAAGCAAGTACTTCTCTTTCAAACATTGAAGTAAAATGCCACTGCCATTCAAACCTTGGAAGGTGTGGGGTGTGAGCAGGGCCTAGAATTTGAACGTGCAGAATAGAAGAGAAAAGAGATACTTTGATTAAGTTGAGAGAACATGAAATACTTAGATGAACCAAAACAGCCTTTGCTGGAGTATAGAAAGTGTGAATGAATGAAGAAATAGAAGGTGAGGTACAACTTCTTTATTATTTTGTATGTGTGTATGTATTTCTTTATTTTTTAGAGAGAGAGAGCCTTTATTTATTTTTTAGAGAGAGAGAGAGAGCATGAGCGAGCAGGAGAGACAGAGGGCGAGAGAAAGAATCTTAAGCAGGCTCCATGCCCAGTGCAGAGCCCTCCGTGGGTTTGGACCTCAGGACCCAAGATCAGGACCTGAGCTGGAACCAAGAGTCAGAGGCTTAACCATCTGACCCACCCAGGCGCCCTGAGGTACAACTTCTTAATATGTACAAGCTCCATAACCAGGAGCTGCGGGGTCAGGGTTAAGTATTTGACAGTAGCCTGGGGGCAATAAGGAACCATTCAAAGTGTTAAGCAGAAGATGACTAGACTAGAGCCATAGTATTTTGGAAGGTCTGTGACAGCAGATGGTTTGGCAGGGAAAGGAAACTGAAGGAAGGTCAGCCAGTAAGGAATTGCCATTGTTAATCTACATCGTGGAACGAACGGACAAATATGTGTCTTTGATTGGAGTACCTGGTTTAGCCCGTTGGTTGCCCATTAATATGCTTTTTGAATGAATAAATAATGGTTTAAGGTTAGAAAAAAGATGAGAAAATGCTCTGCTGACCCATAATAAAATCCAATAGACCTGAGCTGACAAGGATTAAGGTAATCCTGACAAAAATATAATAGCATTATAGAAAGCAGATTAAAGAACAGGAGTGTTTTTGTGCACACGACCAAAAATACAATCTAATACATTAAAATGTCCATGTTATTTGCAGAATTGCTCTGTTTGATATTTTATTTTCACTTATTTCCGTATATGCAATCAAAACTCCAATATATTTCACATCCAAACTCGTGCTATGAAATAGGATAGTCTGGTCAAACAATGTTGTAATTATACAGCCTCAAAAAATTTATAGAGATCTTTCAAAGAAAGAGTTTCCCCCACAATCCGGTACTCGCTCTGTTGATGAGCCCTTTGCAACATTTTCCCCCTGCTTCGGTTCAGTTTTGGGAGTGTGCGTGGAGGGTCCAAATGAAATAAAACTGGGTGAGGTGAGTCACTTAAATTTTAATCGCCACAAGTCTTCATTGATGGCTAGACAGAAGCCTAGAAAATATAACGACCATATGGAACAGGTCCTCTCCTTAAACAGTTTTCTGATCTTATTACCATGTGTAAAAGATATTATTTTCTATTGATCCTGGACACTTGGCAAATATAACTTGCAAGCTTACCCTAGAGCTTACAAAATTATCAGCTTTTATATAGTTGATTACTATTTCAAATTTTTTTGTCTGTCTAGATGTTTTAGTAATTTTCACACCTTTTCTTGTACAACCAACTTTCTTGGAAAGAGGGGGAGCTATGTACCCCAGTCTCCCCCTTAGTACCAAAGAGACATAGCCTCTCTTAGAGAAATGCCTCTCCCATCCCATTTTTACCTGCCTTTTTCCTTTTTATTCTGAGTCACAACCCTTCAGCAAAAGCAAGGAGAGGTTAAATAGGTGATTACTATGGAATGTCTTGTACAGTGAGGGTCTGGAAATAAATGCTGGGCTGTACAGCTTGTTCACTGAGCTTCTCCATGGCCATTTAAATGCATATGGAGACCCGTAAGGACTCCAATAAAAGAGGTAGGCTGTGTTCTCTTACCTGATTCAACTTAGTATTTGCTAACTGGTTATTTGAAAAAGTTAGAAAATGGGCATCATAAAATAAGATACTTATATAGCTTGATATTTTATCCATCTATCTATTTAATTGGTAATTTGTGATAGGAGGCTAGACTCATTTTTAAATACAAGTTTACAGATTGATGTGATTTTATGCATTTATTTATTTTAGATCATATTCATAATGGATCCTTGTAGTTGCAGAATTATGGCTTCTTGAGAATGAGTTAGAACTTAATGACAATCAGGCAGCAATATGGGTGTAGAATCTTCTGGGACTTTCTCTTCCACACCAGTCTGTTTCAGTTGTCTTGCTCACACACAAACAATAGCATATGTAACAGTTTGTGTTGATAAGCCTTCAAACAAAGTTGTATTAATTTAAAAAGAAATGACAGCTCTTCATTTCTGCACTCGTATTTCCTCACTTTATTAAGCAGCTAATTAAAATCTATCATTATAATGAAAGAAAGCCTGCCCTAAACAGGTTTGGGAAAGAATACAAGTAGCCCTTTCTAAGCATAGGGCTCACCTAATGGGGGCAGAATTGCACAGTGCCCGTGGCCTGGCGCTGGCCAGCCACGTGACCTCAGGGTGCCGTGGCAGGGGTTTGAGTGTAAGGAATGGAGACCACCAGTCAACGCTTGACTTCGTTAAGAGGGGATTGATTAAACATGCTTATTCCTCCCGGCTTTGTCAGCACCTGGGTTCTTACCGAATTCCTAAAGCAGTTGCTTGTGTCGAGCACATGTAATACAGATGAGGTAGCTGGACCCTGTGTAAGTCCCCAAAATATAGTTTCTTCTGCCTTTAAATAGTGGGTACTTTTCATAGTAAACCAAGCTGGAGCTGAGAACTAGCTATTATTATCAAGCACTCAAAATTTAGCAGGTATTGTGCTCAGTATTTTTAATCAATTACTTTATTGAATCTTTTTAACAACCTTGCGAATTTGTAACCAGTGTTATCAGCATTAGCAGATGAGAAAACGGAGGCTCAAAAATGAAAAGTGATCTCTCAGGAGTCTCATAAGTAATAGGCACAGGCTGCAGATTAAAATTCATATCCCTCTGAACATAAAGCTGAAACATTTAACCATTATGCTGTCTTTTACTATTGTCCCATTTCTTTATTAATACATTTTGGGAATCCATTTGTACGGAACCTGGACTGGATCGCCCGAAGGAAGAACAAAGAGGCACCTGGAGATCTCGGAGGATAGGAGGTTTATTTAACGCTGGTGGGCTCAGAGGAGAGTGATCTCCAAAGGTCTGAGCCCCAAGCACAAAAAAACGGGGTCAATTTATAGCTTCCACTTCCGCGTACTTGGCACTTTTGGCGCGTGCGCGAAGCAGGGCAGGGAGAAGAACCCAGAAGAGCCCCAGGGCAGGGGCTGGGACTCTCTCACTGGCTCAGTCGGCCATCTTAGGACACAGATTTTCCTTATCACATTGACTGGATTATGAAGGTTTCTCAACCTTGATTGCTTTGTTATTAGTCTTTCCCAAAGGGGCGCCTGGGTGGCTCAGTCCGTTGAGTGTCAGACTCTTGGTTACAGCTCAGGTAGGTCATGATCTCAGGATCATGAGATCAAGCCCCCCCCATCTGATTCCGCACTCAGCAGAGTCTGCTTGAGATTCTCTCTCCCTCTGCCCCTTCCCCCACTTGTGCACACATGCTCTCTCTCTCTTAAATAAACAAATCTTTAAAAAAGATATTAATCTTTAATGTCTCTGTCTAGTGTCAATACTAATTTCCAAATTTAAGTGATCAAAACTCATTTGAAATATATATGACAATATTTTTATCATTCTTATTTTTTAAGGATCTGAGAGTCCTTTTTAATCTCTATTCTTCATCCCCTCTTTCCTTTTTTATTCTCCTAAACATAGTGCATATTATGGTATTTACTAATGTCATGACTGGGCTCTCCTGCTTCCACCTTAGCCCCCAGCAGTCTGTGCACAGCTCTGTAGCCAGGGTGATTCTACTAAAACAGAAGTCAGACCACATCAGTTCTCTGCTCTGACCTTCCAGCAGCTTCCTGACTTACAAAGCATGCAAACCAAAGTCCCTAGAGACATTCGGGGGCCTTAAGGGATTTGCTTCTCCATCTTCTCACCTTTCAGACTTCATCTCCTTCTGTTCCTCCCTCCCTATGCTCTAGCAACCGGTCTCCGTGCTTTTTATGAACCATCAGATGTGCTCCTGCCTCAGGGCTTCTGCATTTGTTGGTCCCTTTCCTGGAACCTCCTTCTCTCAGATGTCTACTCCCTCGCTACGCTTTTTTTTTTTTTTCCAAATGTTACACTTTCATTATGATCTTTTGTTGCCCATCCCACCTAATATTATACATCCCAGCATTTTCTGTTCCCCTTTTCCCTTACTATACTTTTCTCCATAATACTCATCCCCTTCTAGTAGTATATATATTTTACTCATTTATGTTGTGTCGCGATGCCTGGTTTCCATCTGAGTAAAATGTCTGTTTCGTTCTTCTGCTGGATCCTCAGAGCCTAGATCAGTGCTCAGCACAGAATAATACTCTACATTTTGTTGGATGAATGACTGAAAGAATGAATGAATATTTCAATAAAAATATCTTACAAATCATAATGGATGTGGGTAGGAATGTGAGCATGTTTAAAAGCATGAGTGAAACTGTAGGCAGTTTGAAGATCAGCTATTTAGACTTAACATTTAAAGTAGGAAGAAGAAATTTGTAAGATACAACAGTATTGTATTTTGACAATGCAAAATTGTTATTTAATCATAAGAAATATTTTAAAAAGCTGAAATTTCGTCACCTCATGATAGCATGAAGGAAAATGTGACTGTGTACATAGATAAATGACATACATATATTTTACACACACATATCTCTATATTAGAATCTGAGGAAGTAAATTCTCAGGTTTTATTCAGCAAAAAACACCACAGGACTCTGTCTTGTAGCATTTTATAATCTGCCAAGCCAACTTCATCTAAGTCTGTTACAATTAAGGGACAAAGAACAGTTACAAATGGACTGTATCAAGTAGTTCTTCAACTTAAAAGCTTGACTAGCAGGGAATTACATCAACCTGTCCTTAAGGTCTTGAGAGGCTTAACAGTTCAGGTTGATTAAATTACACAGAGGAAAGAAGCATTTTCAAATCACGCTTGCTCTATGAGTTTCCATGAGAAATTCAGACACCAAAAATAAATAAGCAGAGTCTTAACTCGGTGCAGAACGATGTCACATGCCTGCTAGGTGAGCAGACATGGAAAGATTATGCTCATTGTGGCTATTTGGAAGAAATATTCTGGCTTTCTGTTCTATGTTTTTGCCATAATAACTCCTACTCATTTGGCGGGAGAGATACATCAAGTGTAATTTTAAGATCAATATTAAAGGGAGGCATTTTTACTCCCAGAACAACCCAGCTGTATCCGCATCTGTCATAGCCACACAAGGGTTTGAACTAGAAAGCCTGGATGTTTCTGTCCAATTCTATTGTGGTACAATGCTAACAAATCTCAAAATTCACAATTTGTCTAATACCACAAGTCCTTCTGAGCCCAAACCACGCCCTCTAGTTCTAGTCATTATTTTCCACGATCCTTAACTGTTCTAGAACATCATCTTTAGAAAACGACTAAATGAACAAATAATACCAGCTATGCCACTCTCCTCCTTTATGAGTTCTATGCTAGCCTGGCCAGAGGAACTCCTTAAAACTCATTTCTTTGACATGTGAACAAAATGGAGGTGGAGGATACATTTCTAGCAGGTCTAACACACAAGAAAACTGGGTTTCGTTGAAAATTCCACTTCTTTCATGTTCAATTCTGAGTTGCTTCTAGTGAGGCAGAGAAAATACCAATGTCCATTTAATTCAGTATAAAAGAGAGAGTCGAGTGCACTCAAGTTTTGTTACTGGCAATATGGAATAGGACTATATTGAACTGAGCACATTCAGTTAGTTTGTGTCACCTTTAAAGCTTTATGAGGAATTACTGGAGAGAAAAAATCTTGAGAATGGGTCAACAGAGTGGTTTGTTTGTTTGTTTGTTTGTTTGTTTTGAGAGATGCACAGATTTTTAAAAATAAGGTCTACTATGTCATTGGATCTGTTTCTATTCCTGGAGTTAGCTCTGTGTGGGGCAGCCCTAGGATGCGTTTGGAGGGAAATCAGATGGCATGCTGTCTTCATCCTCCCCTTTATGCCCAGGAAAGATCTTTATCAGCCATGCTGAGCCAGTTATTTCTCTGGGTAGCATTTCCTACTCCTGCATCTAACTCCGTACTAAATATATACATAAAGGACAAAGAATTTCAAGCAATTCTTAACTCAAGTTATCTTTTATAAATCGCAAATATATAGAGTTGAGTTGGGGTGGGTGATTGTTTCTGCTTCTAAGATCTCTTGCCTACCAGCCTGATGCAAAGGGATAGAGCTTGCAAGTCTAGATGCTGAGATGTGCTCTTGGACATTCTCTGGCTGTCATGCAGATCTCCTCTCTTTTCCTCCTCAGCCCTACCCCTTCCTCCTCAGCTCTTCTCTGAAACTCCAGTCTTCCCCCATGTGTCAGATGCTCAATCACATTTCTCAACATCCATGGAGTTACCACTCCATCCTTATATTTCGTAAATTGTTGCCTCTTCTATCGTTGATGGTAAGTCAAAACTATTCTACCTTCTCATTCTGCTTGGAAAGGTGTCATTTCTGAGTGTGGAAGGGACAAGAATAAACATTCTAGTACTCCTTTAATCTCAACTTGGAATTCATTCAAACATCCTGTTATTTCCATTCATCACATGCTTCAAGATACAGCTAGAGATTTACCTGGTCTACAAAGCATTCTTGGGGCCCCTGGGTGTTGCAGTTGGCTAAGCCTCCGATTCATGATTTCAGCTCAGGTCATGAGCTCAGGGTCCTTCCATGGAGCCCACATGGGGCTCTGTGCTCAGCGAGGAGTCTGCTTGAGGCTGTCTCCCTCTGCCCCCCCCCAAATAAATAAAAGTAAATTCTTTTTAAAAAGATTTTCATTTTTTTGACAGACAGAGAGAGAGAGCACGGAGGAAAGGGGGGAGGGGCAGAGGCAGAGGGAGAAGCAGGCTCCCCGCTGAGCAGGTAGCCTGACTTAGAACTCAATTCCCTGACCCTGGTATCATGAGCTGAGCCAAAGGCAGACATTTAAACGTCTGAGCCACCTGAGCATCCAATAAAAATAAATCTTTAAAAATAATAATAAATAAAAAACAAAAAGCATTCTTTACTGATCCAACTCAAATTACTTTACATTCCATTAGCACTTCTTTGCACTACTTAAATATGCGCTCATATTTTAAGTATTTTTACACACAGATATTATAGTTCCCTGTCCATAAGGTTAAATCAAGGAAAGAGGCTTTGTTCTCTCATTTAGAAATCTACATTTAGACCCACAATTCACCTTAGAGATCATCCAGTTCAATGGCCTCGTTGTAAAGGTACGTAAATGGAATCACTTTCCAGCCTCCCATTAACATATAACACCCCGTACACAGTAAATATGCAACAAGCGCTTGCTGAATAAATGGAGTTCAGCTGCTCATTTAACTGTTCTCATTACCTTTACATGGTTGGCAGCATCTATTAATGCCCACTTCTCTGTGAAACAGTGGTAGATGCTGAATGAATGGAATTGAATCACAGTATTAGAGGTAACACTCGGTTGAAGGTGTACACATGGCGGAAGGGTTGGGGTTGGTTGGTGTGACATGCCGGGAATGAGGAGAAGACTGATGACCAAGTTTCTAGCAGGGAGTCTGCCAATCCTCTGCAAATTAGTAAAAACTGATTTAATTGAAAGAGTGAGATTTTAGAAGTTGAATGATAGTCCTGAGGCATCCAGAAAGATGGAGCACTCATTCGTTTTGTTGTACGCTGCACCAGTAACTGGTTGGGCATCAGTCCTCTTGAGAGAATATATTCTAAATTATATTTACATTTCTCATTAGTTCTTTTCTCTCCTATCACATGATTCTTCGAGGACAGTTCTAGTTGTTGAATCTTTAATGCGCATTCATGGGTGTTAGAGAAACAGTCTTTATTTAAAGTCATATGCTTCGTGTTGGAAGCATTTAATTTGAATATCTAAGTTAAAAATGCAGTTAATTGGTCTCTGGCTTAAGAGAGAATATGCTTTAAGCCAAGCTCGGGAGACAAGAATGATTGCCCAAATCTATTTAATCAGTTTCTTTCTTGGGAGAGATAAACTTTAAAGCTCAAACAAGGGAAGAAGGGCAGAATCAAAGTAGGAAGCTACTTCAGACCAAGGGCAATTAGTATGTATAAGCAATGCGTCTAAGTTGGAAAACAGATGACTGAGTAAATACAAGTATCTCCGAAATGAGATAGGCAGAATATGTGGAATGCAAAGTCAATGCAATGTACTATAGAAACGCATAATTTTTTTAAGTGTAATACACATTTATGAAAAAATTCAGACACTATGTAAAGCTGTTTGGAGGAAAGTAAAGGTCTCATTTCCCACATTTCATTTGAACCCTATGGAAAAAAAATTATCAGTGTTTATTGATTCCCTCTCAAAAATTCCCAAACTCATCTCCACCTCTATTTCCATATCTACCTACCTACCTACCTATCTCTTTTTTAATTTATCCATAGCTATAGTTATGAATCTATTTATCTTTATATTTCTCTATGGCTACATGGTGTTTAAGGATAATGAATGAAATTATTACACACTCCATTCTGCAACTTTCCCTTATATTTTAAAAGTTAGCAACATATCGTGACATCTTCCTAAATCAGCAACCCTATGCTACCTCCTACCCCGTTGCAAAATATCCCATGATATGAGCATATAATTTTTAAACTGATTACTTCCTTATTGATAGACATTTAGATTACTTTGAGGTTTGTTGCATGTAACTTCCCTGGGCATATATCTCTATGACAGATTGGGAGCAATTTAAAGGCTTCTAAGAGGAGAAGTGAGCAAAGTTTTCAAGAAGGGGACATAGTTAGAGGAGAAATGAGTAAACATGGTTTGAACCAGATGGAATATTGAATGCAATCAGAGTCAGAACCACACTGCATAGTAATACATACATATGAAACTCCTCACCATGTTCAAATTATTTTTAGTTAAAGCTAAGAAATTTTCCATATTTAAAAATCCACTTAACACTGATTACATAACCCAAATTCTCATTCTGGATATTACCGGTTTTTATGTTTAAGTTTGAATGAAAGACATTTATATAGAATAGAAGTAGCATTTTTTTTTCTTGGCAACTTTTTTCTTTTTTTAAATCAGCGTCAACAGTGAGTCTTTCCAGGAACTGAGCTTTGTACTAACTCATTCTCTACTTCAATGTGGGAAATGAGACTTCCACTTAATAGTTTCCCAAATTACCAATGATTCTTTTTCTCAAGCTTTATAATTGCTGCCGACTTCAGAACAGGAACGTAATCCCAGGTTGGACAAGCTAATTTATGATACCTTCAAAATCTATCCAGAATCCACTTCAAATCTGTAAAAAAAAAAAAAAAAAGAAGTCCTGTCCAAGTCCATAAGTCAGGATAAAGCCATAAAATGAATAATCTCTCTCACAAGGATGACATAAAGAAAATGGTTGAATTGTAATATTTGCAGAAAAAAAAGTCATATTACAAATGTTGAATAATGAATTTTAACATTTTAGTTACGTGCAAAATGAGGAGGGTTAAAATGGAAAGCGAGATGATTTTTTTTTTTTAATTATTTAAGATCTTTGAAGGAATCTTTAAACATCTTTCTTGGGATGTGGCCCCTGCAGTGGCACATGGTACCGGGCACGTGTCCCTCCGTGGTTATGTGGGTATGCTAACTGTACCTTTGTGCCCTGCCCAGATAAGGGGAGGGGGGTGAGCAGAGGAAAGGAACCGAGAAGATAAGGTCATTCAGACAAGAAATCATTCACACAAAGCCAGACAAGAGCTTTTCAAGCACTCAAAGAGAGCTAAGGAATGGGAACAGCAATTGCTTTATTGTTGAGGACGGCAGATGCCGTCAGTACTTCCAAAGTCCTCCATCTGCTCTAGGCTGTCGAAAGTGGGGGTGAACAATTTCATTTCTTTAGAGAGGCGGATGCCCTTGCATGGCCTCAAAGGACGGCAGACATAGTTCTAGGAAAGTTGATGAAATATTTAGCAATTTCTGTTATTGTTGGAATGTTAATTTCAGTTGCCGAAGAAAACGTTTTTGGCAACCAGTGTCAGAAAATGAACTGTAGGTGGGCACCCAATTCTTAGAAAGCTATTTTGGTCTGGAGTTCTGATTTCCCTTGATTCCGGAGCACAGATGGGAAGTGAATTGAAGGGAACCAAAAGGAAAAAATGGCAAAGGAATGGAGATTGGAAAAAAGTGAGCCCCAAACATCTATAATCCACTGATCAATTAACGGAAATGTTAGTAGCTCTTCATGGGTGAAGATTGCTAACTTGTTAGCAAACAGATATTCCCTACCTCAGCATACTACAAGTCAACTTCATTGAATTAAAAAGAATTCATTTGTTTAATTCAATTGTTTAATTCATTTGTTTAACCACTCTTCTCAAGGGTAGTGCCAAATCACTAATCTAATGTAATCTTTCATTTTTAAAGTCGTTTTCTACCTCCTTTTGGTAAAGCTATATACTTTTAAGTTTAGATTGTTTCAGACAAGGAAAGTGACAGAAATCGTATCAGATGGAGGTATAATTCCTGCATATTTGGTCATGTCTTCCATCAGCACTGTAGCTAAATATGTCATATACCTTGTGTCTTAAACATTCATTATCTGACCATTTAAATCTGAATTATTTCAAATCTTTAAGGCATTTGGATAAATAAATACAACATATATGTTGCAGTCATGTTAAAGCAGATTCAAATTAGAAGAATGAAAATCATTAAAAATTACAGAGAATATTTTAAGTTCTGAAGAAAGGGAAATCAAGCTTTATTTATTTATTTATTTTTCTAAAACGATTTCATTTATTTATTTGTCAGAGATGGAGAGAGAGCGCACAAGCAGGGGGAATGCGAGAGGGAGAAGCAGGCTCCCCATTGAGCAAGGAGCCTGACGTGGAGCTCGATCCCAGGACCCCGGGATCATGACCTGAGCCCAAGGCAGACACTTAACTGACTGAGCCACACAGGCATCCCAGAAATCAAATTTTAAAAATGTAATATAAACATATTTCCTGAATATCTGCAATTTTCAAATGTGAATAAAGGAAGAAAATATTAACATATAGGGTAAAAATGGAATAAAATACATTCAGGATTGATACTCATGAGCTATTATTTTTTCCTTTTCTATATATCAATACCATCATTTTCAAGAAGCATAGCCAAGGCCTGGTATTTTACAACTGTTGAGAAAGCATATTTTTTTATTACTTGAATAAGAAGTTTTTTAAATAATTACATTTTGTTGAAGAGAGAAAAGTAATGCATTGACTTCACGATATCCTATTTCAAAACTTTCCCACGCCGTCTTTCTCTTTTATTCATGTACATTTTTAAATTAACTTTCATTTGAGCAAAGAATGGTGTGTCCTTCAGCCTAACTCCTGCTATTGTTACGCGTGATTATACTTGCTGCTTTCCCTATGTAATCAGAGTTTAAAATTAGATTTAATGCCTTAAACTTGGTCAAAGTGTTGATAGAGAAACACCAGGTAATTTGACTTTAAAGCTGTTCTGCTTATTTTTTTTCTTTTCTTTTCTTTTTTTTTTTTTTTATACTTTCTGGCCTATCTTAAATAAGTTTATTGTTCTCAGACACTTCTGGTAACAAGATTGAAGTGGCTTGCACCATTTCTAACCACATTTGGCTCCTCTGAGAAATTAAAATATTGAAGCTGGGAAGGGTACCAAAAATACGTTTAATTTTTACCCCCATTTTCTAACTAGATAGGAAGCAGTCAGTCCACAACATTTATTGGCTTCTCACTGGGTGCTGTGCGCAGCTGAGTAGGTTATATGCAGAAGTGTTGAAAAACTGGGCAATGTATCCATTTGATCTAGAAATATTCCCTTGTTTACAGATACTCCTATAAAGGAAAGAGTCCTTTTGATGTCAGTACAAATCCAGATGAGATAACAGAGAGGTGAGAAGCTGACCCAGAATCAATAGCTAATAACAAAATTTCAACAGGTAATAAGGTTGAATAGTAAAAAGTAAAAGTAAAAAAAGAGGAAAATAAAACCTGCTCTCCATATCTGAAAATCCGAGTCAAGGAAGAAATAAAGACATAGGAACTATGTGGATTCATGCAAATTTTTGCTGAGGATCTGTTTATTTTTCTATCTTTTACTTTCAAAATCAGAACTTAAATAAAATGTTAACATCCCCCTAATCTGATAACTGCTCTGTGGTCTATGTCAATATGGTAACAGTTTAATCATAAAGACAATATTCTAATCATCAGTGCCAGAGAAGGGACAGAACAAGACTATAAGGCTGAGTCATCACCACACCCAAATGTTGCTATTTGTTTGAGTCGTCATATTGGCTTGATAAAAAAAGAGGATGTTTATTTTCTTTTTGTGCATTATTCAAATGCAAATTTCCACGGTTGTGTTTGATTCAGTTTACTTTATTCAGTTAAAAACCAATAAATAAAAATCAAGCAATGCAATATGTCTCGATTTAAAAACCACAGTTAAAAAGCTGTTTATGTTATAACAAACCATACCAGAAAATGCACAAAGTAATAATACTCTACAGATATTCTACATATCCATTGTAAGGGGCTTATTGGCTTCTTTGACTAAATAAATGACATTCTTGCAACATTAGACAGAAAATTTACTAATCCATTATCTTCCGTCTTTCCGGTCTGTGGCCATTTCCAAGTTTTTTTACCACTTTAGCGTTCCAAATGTTATCAGTAGTAGGTGATTCAAACAACAACACAGCAAATGGGGCCCATATAGTGGTGTCAATTCCAAAATTGCTGTTGTACATTTTCAGATTAATATATAATCAGTAGCATTATTAATTACCTTTTTAAAGAAGGAGTTGTATCTTCATAGGCATAATGTCTTCCTAAGCCAGAGATATCACTTTCTTTCTCTGAAGTAGTAATCACACACAATGTAATTGCTAAAACCCCTGGAAAAAATAGTGAGACACAAAAAATACACATAATTTCAAGTTCTAGCATATTTATTTTATAGGTTTGCCTTTATTTGCTTAAAACATAATATACAAATACTTCCAATCTTTGAGGAATCAGTCTCTAGATTCTGTTTTTATTGACTTCTTATTCTTGAATTTATACCACGGTTTCTGTGAAAGGAACAGAACATAATTTAAAGGTATCTTTCTTGGGGATGCTCAGTTAAATGTCTGACCCTTGATTTTAGCTCAGGTCATGATCTCAGGGTCCTGGATCAAGCCCCACGTCAGGCTCCGCGCTCAGCAGGGAGTCTGCTTGAGGATTCTCTCTCTCTCCCTCTGATCCTCTTCAAGATCACTCTCTCTCTCCTTTTCTCTCTCAAATAAATAAGTAAATAAATCCTTTAAAAAACTTCTCTTTCTTAACTTAATTTCTGGCTTGAAGACTTCTATTTCCATGGTCATGTTACACTATTCATCTCACTTGTCCTCTCTTTGTCTCTGTTCTTATTTTTCTCTTTTTATGAGTATGTGTTGAAAGGAGATTTCCTTTTTTTCTGTTTGGAGATGAGCAAGAATTAAAATCAAAAGTTATGATGAGATTCTTCTTTACTTACTTACCTGCTTTATCAAGGAATGAGAGAAGACCCTAAAGTAGATCAACACTTTTTTTTTCCTTTTAAATATGATGAGCAGAGCCATTTTGATTTATTATTTTTCTTCAAAGGACAGGTGACATTTCCTGCAACGTTGACTTTAGTTCATAATCCCCTTTTGGCAAGCCAAAGAGAATTACAATTGGAAAGATTTTCACAGTCAGACACTCCACTAGAATGAAATGCTGTAGAGCCCTTCACTTCAGCCAAACCAGCAAAATCCTCCCATTGCCAATTTTTCTTTTACATTTTGAAGTTGGCCTCTCAGCACAGATATGATTCGCACCATTTAAAAATAAATCTGGTGTCTGCAAAGCAGAAAATTTAGGCCGTGTTGTCATAGTATCAGTATTTCCATTCTTAGGCCTGGAGACAACTGAGACTTCTAGAGAGAGCCACAGTTCCTAATTCTATGCTAAAGGTAAAGACTGATTTTATTAATGGCATGCAGATGATTTTTGTATTTACTAAAGAATAAAAGTACCACTTTCACACATGGCACATTAAACATTTTTATGAGTGATTTAATTCCATGAAAAATATATATTCGTGTCAAGATGTGATATCCTAGGGCAACAATGGATTTGGAGATATGTACTTTAAACAAGAATTTGAATTCAACAACAATATGCCATCCTGGTCTCACTTTGTCATAATGATTTCATCAGTACCTGCTTAAAAGTCAGTGCAAAACTGATGACAGTCGCCGGGTGTACGTGTGGCAGGTGGCTTCTGGTGATGTTCTGTGCCAATCCTGCCCAAGCTCCCTCCACACACATGCTGCCCTGCCCATCAAGATGTGGAACTTTTCCCCCTACCTGAATTCTGTGATGCTTTGACCAAGAGGATGCAGAGGAAGTGATGGGACTTTGGAACCCGGACCTCAGAGGGTGACAACTTTCACTTCCTCTGTCTTAGAGTCTTTTGCCACTTACGTATGACACTCAAACTATCTTGCTTGAATGTATGAGTGTGTGGGGGTGGGGTGGGGTACTGTGTGGAGATGACCTGGAAGACAAGACATCACCAAAAAAAAAAAAAAAAAAAAAGCAAGACTACAAGTGCACTCAGCCAGGAGCAGCTTAAGGAGACATGACAGCGAAATGTAATGTGGTATCCTTGATGAGATGCTGGAGCAGAAAAAATAAGCTAGAAACTAAGGAAATCAGAGAGAAAAAAGCTGGACTTTAGTTAATAATTATGCATCATTATCAGTTCATTAATTGTAACGAATGTACCCTACTCATGTAAGATATTAGTAATGGGGAAGACCAGGTGTAGAAACTTTCTGTACTCCCTCAAGTTTTTTTTTCTTTTTTTTCATTTTCTTTAAAATTTTTATTTATTTATTTTTATGTTATGTTAGTCACCCTACAGTACATCATTAGTTTTTGACGTAGTGCAAATGTAAATAAACTCTCCTGGGGTGGGGGGACCCTCATGTCTGAGAGGAGCATGAGGGAGCTAGACATGGAGCCCCATCCGTCTGTCTGGGTGTGTGAGAAGCTCCCACTGCTGAGCCCCAGCCCCACGGAAACAACAGCTAAGAAAACAGTGGTGTAAGCTGTATGTTTTGGGGTTGTTTGTCTTCCTGCAATAGGTAACAGAGACAATGTGCCACTTGCATTTGCTTATGTCAAGGAATATACATATTTTATTATATGTAGGTCAGACTGGCTAATATCACTAAGAATTCATTCCCTTACATTCCACTGTGAGGACCAGAGGTGTCTGGAGAAAGGCTTGCTTTCTGGGAAAACTGATAGCTTCGTTTTAAGTATGAACACACAGGTTCTGGGGTCGGAAGCCTGGGTTTTTATATTCTGTTCATACCTCCAACTTGCAGTGTGTAACAGAAGCTACTTCTCCTTATTAACTTGGAGTTTCCTTCCTTTATCAAATGTGTTGTCATGCTTGTATCATGCCATTCATGTGATCATTTAAAGAGATAATGCATTTAGGGTCTTAATACGATTCCTGGCACAAAGAACATACGCATTAAATGTTACCCGTTAGTGGATCCACTAAACAGGTCCACTGTCAGGAGGCACCTCCTTGCCCTGTCTGTGAGGCTGCATGAGGGGCCCCCTTCCCTGTTTGTTCAGTTAGCTGCAGACAGAGGTCTAGTCCTGTTAAAACCATGTCTGAGCAAATATTAAACTCCCAGTTGTTGAGTAATTAGTGTATGTCAAATATTTTAGGTATGTCATCTCATTTAATTTGCAAGACTACATCTAAGGTGGATATTATTACTTTCTTCTCTTCAATGAGAAACCTCAAGCTTTAAAACTGTTTAAGTTACCTGCCCTAGCTCAAACAGGTAGTAAGTGATAGAGGTGGGATTCAAGCCCCGGCTGTCTGATTTCAGTCTATGCTCTCGAACATGCTGTTTTTTATTTCTTCTGTCAGTATGATTTAGTCTTTCTTTGCCTTTATTAATTAAATACTGCTCTAAAATGTACTATTTTACCTTGAGCTTGGAAATACTGGGTTTATATTGTGTTATGTGAAAGGAAGTGTGTCATGTCTTTAGGTTACTCAGCACTTCATAAGCTATTAAAATTATTTTACTTCTATGAAACAAGCTAGATATTAACCAGTCTGATCTAGGCCAGATTTTTATTTTTAAGATCTTATTTATTTATTTGTCAGAGAAAGAGAGAGAGCACAAGCACCTGGAGTGGCAAGCTGAGGGAGAAGCCGGCTCCCCTCTGAGCGTGGAGAGACTCCATCCCAGGACCCTGGGATCATGACCCGAGCCAAAGGCAGACGCTTAACCGACTGAGCCACTCAGGCATCGTTTTTTGTCTTTTTTTTTTAAGTGATCTGGGTCAGATTTTTACATAAAAAGAAGATAGATAGATATATCTCATAATATATAGCTCATATATATAGCTCATATATGTATCTCATATATATATTTCATATATATGTATATATAGTTTAAATTGAGAGGGCCTAGAAGTGGAGTACTATACTCAAGTAGTGGAAGGAAATATTTTTATATGTAAAGGTAAAAAAATTCAGTACAGCTAGATAAAGGTCAAGAAAAAATCCCCCACAATTCTGCAGTGACTGAGCCGAAAAATAGAATTAGGTTGTGATCAAGGGCAACGACTGATAATGATAGAGATATGAAAAGGAAACATAAACAAGATAGGAGAAATACAATATGGTCTGCTAATATTGGCCATGTTCCCAAGAATTCAGCCCCAGGGAGGAGAACCAAAGTCACATAACTAACCTCTGATCATAATCTCTTAAGGGTCAATAAAGAAGGAATGGGAGAATTTCTATACAAATATTCCACAAAATAACATTTTTTTTAAAAACGTCTTAGAGTTGATTATCTGCCAAATACCCAGGATGCCCAAGTCCATCAGTTTAGAAGCTATATTTCTTGAGGATGGGAAATGGCTTGCTGATAAAACGGCATTTCCATTTCCTCTTTAGGGATCTTTAACTGCTATAGTAGGAAGCGTGGAGGAGGCAAAAGGATATCAGGGCAACAGAAAACAGCTGCTTATAAAAAGAAAAAGCCTGTTTTAAAGTTTTGTTTTGTTTTGTATTTTTTATTCCCGAGCAAAGGAATAGTTCTATAACTTCCTCACTTAACGTAGTATCCCGAACTATCAAATGTGTGGTTTCCTGGAGCAAGATGCATATTCTGCCTTATGTGACTGCTGTTTATGTACTTGTTTTATTTACTTGTCTTTATTCATTTTTATACATTTTATAAAATTATGTATACATAAAGTTTGGGGCTTGGGGTAGGTAGAAGAATGGGTCTGCCAAATATGTCCATGCCCTAATCCCTGGAACCTGTGAATAAGTTATATCACTGGGAAAAAGTTTCTGTGTAGATGTGAATAAGGGTCTAGGCCTTCAGATGGGGGTGGGGGGTTAAATTGGATTATCCAGCTGGGTCCAATCTAATCACATGAGTCCTTAAAAGGCAAGACCCTTGCCTGGTGGGTTAGAGAAATGTGATAGGAGAGAGATACCACCAGAAGCTGCTTGTTTTCAAGATGGAGGAAGGGCAGGTACGTAAGGAATGTGGTGGCCTCTGGAAGCTGAGCCCGACCCTCCGTTTACAGCCAGCAAGAAAAGGGGGACCTCAGTCCCACAACTGCAGAGAACTGAGTTTTTTTCTTTTTTAAGATTTTTATTTATTTGAGAGAGAGAGAGAGACTGAGATAGTGAGAGAGAGCACATGAGTGGGGAGGAGAAGGAGAAGCAGGCTCCCAGTGAGCCGGGAGCCCAACGCGGGGCTCCGTCCCAGGACCTCAGGATCATGACCTGAGCTGAAGGCAGATGCTTAACCGACTGAGTCACCCAGGTGCCCCAGCAGGGAACTGAGTTCTGCCAACAACCTGAAAGCACTAAGAAACAGACTCCAGAGAGCAAGACTCCAGAGAGCAATTCAACCATGCAAATCTTCCAATTTTCGCCCTGCAGGATGAGCAACAGACTTTCGACCTGCAGAACTGTAAGATAATAAGTTTGGTGTTTTAAGATGCTAAATTTGTGGTAATTTGTTACAGCAGCAATAGAAAACTTATGTAAGCTTAATTATACTTTGTCCATCTTACATTTTTACAGAGCACATAGCACAGTGCTTTAATTATATATAACATACATAATCAATTATTGATTATTGCTAAAATTTATTATTTATTTTGTTGTCCTAAAAACAAACACAAAGAGGCATAACCATTATTACTCCCATTTTTGCAGATAAGAAAATGAGACTTAGAGGGTGATACTTAGGCATTTCTATTTCTTTTTTTTTTCTGTTTTAGATTTACAAGAGATTCTACCCTGAAATTACTTCTGAAGAAATTAACCCAGTTAGTTAATATATAAATAATATTTCCTTCTTGTTTAGAAATAAGTCACACTGATCCTTAAGTGTATTTTGCCCTTAGAAATGTTTCCATTACCTCCTCCCCTTGAGCCGAATCCTACATGTGTTGATCATGATTACTTTTGCAAAGTAGCTAAGTGTCACAAAATAGAAACACCTGATACTTTATTTCTACTAATTCCAAGTTAAGGTAATAATAATAAATAGGTTGAAGATAGGGCCATAGATGTGTGCATATATACATATATACAAAATATGTACCTGAATAATATAACTAAAGAATCTGTTGAATGGATTAAGATGTGGTGTGTGTGTGTGTGTGTGTATAATGGAATCCTACTCAACCATCAAAAAAATGAAATCTTGCCATTTGCAACCACGTGGATGGAACTAGAGGGTATTATGCTAAGCGAAATAAGTCAATCAGAGAAAGACAATTATCATATGATCTCACTCAAATGTGGAATATAAGAAACAGTGCAGAGGATCAGAGGGGAAGGGAGGGGAAAAAAAAACGAAATCAGAGAAGGAGACAAAGCATAAGAGACTCTTAATCATAGGAAACAAACAGGATTGCTGGAGGGGAGAGGGGGATGGGGTAACTGGGCAAGGGACAGTAAGGAAGGCACATGATGAGTACTGGGTGTTATATAAGACTGATGAATCACAGACCTGTACCTCTGAAACTAATAAAGTATATGTTAATGGAATTTAAGTTAAAAGAAATTAATTTTAAAAAATCTGTAAAAATATATGTACATCTGAAAAAACATATCAGGACTATACATATATTTCATACATATATGTAAAACAACTAAGTATATTTCATATGATTTTATACATACACACATATATATCAGGGCTATATGTATTCATATATATATTCATATATGAATCTGATATATATGAATCAGATATGATTGACTGATGTAAGGAATATTTGAATTTCCAAAAGTTAAGTTCTCAATCAATTCACATTTTCAAGGTCCTTTTTATTCTACCCCAAAGAGGCCCTGAAATAATGGGGGGAGGGTATAAATATAAATAGTTGTTCCCAGAGGTTTTCATCGGAGAAAGCTATGTTTAATATTTTCACTGTCTTAGAATCTTAGAATCTCTACTGATCAATAATTTAATCATTGCATTTATTTTTTTAATTAATGTAATTCTTTTGAAGATTTCTTTTTGAAAATCATTGGTTTTTTTTTTTTTTTTTGGAATGTTAGCATGCTAGTTCAGTAAGAATAGTCACATGGGAACCAAAGTGTATTTATGAAAACTACATTCAACTCAATTTTACCTCTCAATGATGTAACTTGATTTGAGAAAATAATCATACCCTCTTTAACACACATAAATCTAAATTCCAAGTTGTATAAATCTAAATTCTAAGATGCCAGGAATTACTTTAATTCTAAATGATTAAGATTTTTGAAATAAGTTCTTTTTACTTCTTTGTCTATAAAAAATTAAAATTATTTTTAAATCATAACATGTAGATGACCCTGTATTTTGTATAGGTATGAAAATATTCCAGAATTTTTTGATAAAATAAATGCAACTACAGTGATATCTAAGAACTTAGATATTTAAGGTAGAGGAAAATATTTTACCCAGCATTTTTTTTTTAAGATTTTATTTATTTATTTAATTGACACAGAGAGAGAGAGAGAGAGAGACCACGAGAGAGGGAACACAAGCAGGGGGAGTGGGAGAGGGAGAAGCAGCCTTCCCTCAGAGCAGGGAGCCCAATGCAGGGCTCGATCCCAGGACCCCGGGACCATGACCTGAGCTGAAGGCAGACACTTAATGAGTGAGCCACCCAGGCGCCCCGGAAAGGAGGCTTCTTATGTCAGCCCTACCCCCAGATAGAACCTTCTGGGTTTGGGAGACAACAGAGCGGGAGGAGCCAAGTCACAAGAGAATGGGAAGAAAATAGTCATTTCTATTTATGTATGTTGAATCTGAAGTAACAGTAGACAGGCTAAGCCAGAAATGAGAAAGTAGAATGGAAGTTTGTTAGCTATTCACAGAGAAGTAAATGAGAGGACCAAGTGAGAAAGCTTAGAAAGAAAACTAATAACCCCAGAGAGAAATGAACCCTTAGAAAACGTCCAGCTGAGGAACCCAGAAGAGGAAGAGCTCCCACTAAGATAAGAACAGGTATTGGGGGATATAAGTAAGAAGACAGAATATGCAATCTTAGGGAAGCTAGGGGAAAGAGTCTCATGAAATAGATCAGAAACCACATCAAATGCTTCAGCAAGGTCAAGGGTGCAGAAAAGACAATGGCTTTTTCTCAGTTTCCAATTAGAAAGCCATTATTGAATTTTAGATGAGCAGTATTTGTAGAGATTTGGGAAATCCACTGAGATTGCAAAAGGTTACACTCTCTATGTGTTGAGGAATTGGAGCCAGTAATTATTCCAGATGCTTAGCAATAAAAGAAATGCGAAAAAAGAAAGGTTGGTAGCAGGGTTTATTATAAAAGCAAGATTTTGGAGCCTATCTGAAGATAGTGAAGATGAAGTTAGCAGAGTGTAATAATTGAAAGATAATTTTTGCAAAGGCCTAGAGGATGCAGGAGGGGTTGCAGGGGAGGGATGGAGACCTCAGTACTGGAAAGAATTTGGATCAGCCACATACGACAAATATTTCTATGGCCCAAAGAAAGCATATACCCCCCCTTTTTTTTTGGCTTCAGCAAATATTTATTGAACACTTACTTATGAGGGAAGCACTAAACAATAGACACCAAATAGTAAAATGGACCAGAAACTCCTTCATAGACCTCCCCTTCTAGTTTTTATGTGAGCTGAGATCTTTTTGTAGAATCATCAAATGGCATCAAATAACGTTTAAATAGCATAGTGAATGACATTTAATGGCACTGCTCTAAACACTGAAGAAAGTTAAAGGTGGTGTCACCAAGGGTTCAATAGACGATTACAGCAGAAGCTGGAAAGATCTTGAGTAGTTAATGTCGGGTTCTAGCTGGAGCAGGGTTTCTCAACCTCAGCACTGACATTTGGGGTTGGATGGTTCTTTGCGTGAGGGGCTGTCTTGTGCATTGTAGGAGGTTTACCAGCATCCCTGGTCTCTACCACTACATGCCAAAAGCATTCCTCCACCAAGTGGTGACAACCAAAAATGTCTCCAGACCTTGCCACAGGTTCCCTAGAGGACAAAATCCTCAAGAGAGAAGCAATGAGCTAGAGAAATGCCACGGATATGGCTGACAGAGGCTTAGTGTGGAGGAAAGAAGAAGCTAACCGGAAATATGTGGGGATAGAGGAGTCCAGGCAGAAGAGGTCATAATGATGGTGAGCAGCAGATTCTGTATGCGTGAGGGGGGAGGAAAGTTGAAGTGATAGGCGCGTATGATTAATTTGACATGTCACCTTGACTGGCTAGGAGACGCTCAGATAGCTGGTAAAATATTATTATCTAGGGGTGTTTGTGAGGGTATTTCCAGAAGACATTAGCATTTAAATCAGTAGATTGAATAAAAATGATGGCCTTCACCAGTGTGAGTGAGCCTCATCCAATCTGTTGAGGACCTGAACAGAACGAAAGTTTAGAGGAAGGAGAATTTGTTTCCTCTGCTTGAGATGGTACATCCATCTTCTGCCTTTGGATAATGGGCTCCTGGTTCTCAAGCCTTTGGACTGGCACAAAATCAGCACTAAATAGAACGTGATATTCAGAAGACCTGGGTTTGAATTTTGATTCCCTTTGCGGGACCTTGAGTAAAACATTTACCTGCTGAGTCTTTTTTTTTTTTTTTTTTAATACCTGCTGAGTCTTAACCACTTCCTCTGTAAAATGAGGGTAGTAAAACCGGTTGATCAGTTTTGTTATGGAGTTTAATGAAATACTGCATATTACTTTATACAATGAAAACTTATTGACAAAAATAACACTTTTATTAAGTTCAAGAATATGAGAAAGAATAGTTAAGGGTAAAACAAAGAGCTCTAGCTATTTCATATGAATGCCTTGGAACATAAGCCACACTTCAAAGATGAGCAGCTTATAAAACCTCAACTTTTTTTAGGTTTGTTTCTAAAAACTTTCTAACGCTTTCAATGTTCTCTGCGTAATTCTGATGGAAGACAGATTTTGAACAAAATCAGACAAGAGAGTTTGGATAGTAGCCTAAAATTGTGTGTTCTTTTTTGTGTCCCTTGAATTTAGAAATAGGACATTCCTGGTTTTGATGTGTTTAAATGTGTGTAATGTACAGCTATATTTGGGTCTGAAAACCCTGTGTTCTTACCACCCTTGTAGTCTACGTGGACTAAAAATATAACACTTTTCCAAAAAGGTTTCAATGCCTAGATCCTGCCTGACTTTTATAGTCTACCTATAAACTCCAGATAATATAGGTTTATGATGGAAATGCTGACAGGCACGTAGGTGTCCGAGTTCTAACTTGCTGCCCTGACTTCCGCTCTTCATGACGGCACTGCAAAAAGTTATTCAGAATGATCTTTCAAAATTAAGCACTCCGAGAAGGTGAGTTTGGGTGAATTCACACCATCAAAAACAAGATGTTTTGACATTGAAATTATTGAATGCGGTACTTTCTTGGTCCTAATTCTGCATGGATGTCAGACTGTTTCTACTCTTAAATCAGTCACCGTATCCGAAGAAATGCTTAGGAAAATCCTTTTTTAAAAACGTGTATAAAATATTACAACTATTGCTTTTGACTAAATCAGCTTTGAACACCTGCATATTCCCTTTCCCCATGGTCTGCTGGAGCCCTGATTGTCTTACTGCTCTCCTGACCTAATTGTGTGTGCATTTCATGGGTGGGGTAAAAGCTTCATTCTGGCTTACACTTCACGTTATAGATCCTACTTCTCTGTGTAATTTCCCTGAACAGGCCTCTATGTTTTGACAAAACCATCAGAATGGCAAGACCAAGATTAATAATTTCATACGTGTATTAGAAAAACATTTTATGTTGCTTTCTTTCTAGGGTTTTTTAAATATGAAAACTGGTTATAAGTGCATCCTGCACTATAACAAATTCAACAAATTCTCACTTTCATGCTATTTCCATTAATATAAAAACTTACTTGCTCTTTGAACTTCAGAGCTGGTACCAAACTGCAGTGGCTACCAACTTTTAATCTTCTGGAGCTTTGCATGCATGGCAGAAATGAGCATTAAAAGATAACAAGTCAATATAGGATGTCTTCTAATATAATTTCTAAAACCACTTACTAAGGTTTTTTATGTAAAAGATCTAATTTCTGTATTTCTATAAATGGTGCCATAATATTTTTTCTAGTTTGTCTTTCTTGCCTGTAAAGTTGTAAAGTGACACACGTGTTTGTCTTTGAGAAGATGCATATTAAAATAAACCAGAAACATTGAAATAATTTTTTCAATTGAATACATATCCCTGCCCTTTGAACAAGCTCACATGAAAAGAAAGAGATATTCAATATCCCTGATACAATATTTTTACTTTTCTGAAGTCACATCTTCATATACTAAATCTTCTCTTATCAAATAAAATTTGCTAGAGCATCAATGTAGAGGTTCCCCTTCAATTACTTTTTGAAGTCTCTATGTTAGGATTTTGGCATTCTAAACACAAAAGCCTTTTCAGAGGCTCTATTCCTTTTTAAAATCTGCTATACTATTCTAAACATTGTGTATATTGCCCATTGTTTGTTTGCAGAACTTTTAGGCATTTTCTCCAGTACCATATAAATTAGATCCCAAGGGACTTTTTTATTGAGTACCTCTTTCATTACTGTTTCTTCTATTTATTTCTAAAAACGTGTTAATATTGGATAGTACCAAGAGATTGAGTGTATGCCAGGATTACATTGCATGAATACATTTTCAAGAAAAAAGATTTGCTGCAATTTTTAAGCCAACTGTATGCAAGCCAGGATTGGGGATGCAGTGAAGTAGGGAAAGAATGTATCATGACTTTGATTTTTATGGAAATTCTCTATTTTTTTTTATGTCGTGCTTGGTTTGCTTGAGTGCACAGTCCTGCCGTTGCCAGTCTTACTTGGTAATGATCTCTATTTTAAGCTGCCATTTCTATAGTTCTAAGACCATTGTGCGTGCACGCACGTGTGTGTGTGTGTGTGTGTGTGTGTGTGTGTATAAATACACATATGGAAAGACAGAGACCAGAAAAAGCCGGAGAGGGTGAGCTCAGAGGTGAGGCACCAGAATTCTCCTCTATTTTCTACCACCTTTTCTGTAACTTTTGTTAGTTGTCCCTTTAGCCCAATCATTACCATCTTTCTTTACAAGGGTCCTCTGTTATTTTTATTGGCAAGACTTCCAAAATTTTAAGCTGCAGCTGCTTATAATCTGCAACATGTACATTTAACATAATTTATCTCCATCACCTAAATTTCAACGTTATGAATTGGCTTAAAACTCTCACTGTTATTAATATTAACAAGCCAAAGCAGGGTTAAATATTGCTTTGTACATTGCAATATTTTTGTGCATTACATTGCTTTTTTATTTTTATTTTTTTTAAAGATTTTTATTTATTTAACAGAGAGAGACACAGCGAGAGAGGGAACACAAGCAGGGGGAGCGGGAGCGGGAGAGGGAGAAGCAGGCTTCCTGCCGAGCAGGGAGTCTGATGCGGGGCTCGACCCCAGGACCCCGGGACCATGACCTGAGCCGAAGGCAGACACTTAACGATTGAGCCACCCAGGTGCCCCACTTTTTTTATCCAGGTGCCCCACTTTTTTTATTTTTTAAGATTTATTTATTTAGAGAGAGAGAGCATGAACAGGGGGAGAGGCAGAGGGAAAGGGAGAGTGAGAATCCCAAGTGGACTCCATGCTGAGCGTAGAGCCTGTCATGGGGCTCGATCCCACTACCCTGAGATCATGACCTGAGCGGAAACCAAGAGTTGGACACTTAACTGATTGAGCCACCCAGGCGCCCCTGCGTTACGTTGCTACTAAAACTTTGACAGGTAGTTTTTCAACAGTTGTGCCCCAACTCCTCTTCAATGTTTCTTTTGATTAAAACTGTAATTTTTCTACTTGTGCATCTGTCTCCTCTATTCTATGACTGTATTTATTCTTTCTACTCATATTTAATCCCCATTTACACTCCACTATTGTTCACTTTATCATCTAAAGCTATTTTAGTGGGAAGTGATAGAAATTTAACTGAAAATAACATATAGAAATTGACTCCATTGGTTTCTGTAACTAACACATCCCGCTATGGAAGTGTGATGGAGATTTATGCTGGGACTCTAACTAGCAACATACCAGAGGGTATTGCGTGGGCCGGGGTGCGGGGGGGGGGGGGTGGCAGGCAGAGAATTATGTCTCCTCATCAGGGAGAAACAGTTATATCACTTCTGTTGTTTAGAATCATTGGCATGTAATAACAAAAAGCACAACTTGGTTTATTTTCTTTTAAGGATTCTTTTCTTCTGGATGTAATTTGCTTTTATTAATTATGTAAATATTTATGTGGATTTAAAGTACAGTATAAAATAAGGTGCATTCAGAGAAGTGGCGTTTCCATCCTTGTCCTGAATACCCTATTCCATCTGTCTCTCTTTAACCATTGTTTTTAAAAAACACAAGTGGGTATATATATTTAACACCCACATATATACACGTAGACATATATAGATAGAGATATTATAGACTCTTTCATCTTTCCTACAACAAAACGTGTATGCTATGAGCACTGCTCTGTATCTTGTTTTTTGTTTGATTTGTTTTTACGTTATTTTCTGGTGATGTTACCGTATCAGTTAATAGAGAGCATCCTCATTCCTTTTGTACAATTGTATTACATCGTACTTTATTATGCAATGGTAACTTACAAACTCGGTCATTTTCTTTTAATTAAACAAAATTTAATTAATTAAATTTGATTATTATTTAAGGAGACCTTTAAATATTATGGTAATATATAAAAATATATTCCTTGAGCCCCACAACTCCCCCCTGTGAGTTCATATTTGGAGACTCTATTTACTCAACTGTGCTTAATATTAAGATTTTTTTAAAGCACTTCCCTCTTACGGAATTTCCAAACTAAACCCTAGAGCATAAAATAATCTGGGAAAGTCTTCCTTTTCACCTGCCAGCAAACATCTTCCCTATTAATTAGTGTTACCATCTCTGTCCAAAAGAATTTACACCAGGGTTTTCTTTTCTAAATCAAAAACTCTATCGAAGGATATATTTAGTTATTTGACAACTTCTGATTTTGTTTAAGAATCCTGATGAATTAATGTCCAATGCCATGGTTCCTTTTTCTATAAAATCATGTGTGGTTCTCTGCACGTGTTGCTACCCTCTGCCTAGGACAGTCCCCTCTCACTGGTTAATTCACCCTTTAACACTTAACTCTTGTTCTCCTTCTCTGAATAATGTACCCTGGTACACTCCCCTCCCAGACAGAATGAAGGGCTTCTCCTGTACACTCAAAAACCATGGTGCATAGGTCAGTCTTGGCACTTACCACATGGACTTCCTCATTTGTCTGCTCCCCTCCTGTCTTGATTGGATGCTACTCCTTTCAGTACCTTCAACAACTGAGCACAGTGCCCGGCAGGGGGTGAAATAAAAAGTTGTACATATGGATTATTAATTGTGTCACATTTGTTTTTATGCTCCGATATGCCTAACAAACATGTAAACAGAGATGGGCTATCAGGCATCTTTCCTGAACTGAAAGGTTTAAACCCTAAAAGAGACATTAGCATCTGTTTAGTTTCACTTAGCATGGAGACTTCTGTTTTTACTTAATGTTATGAAAGAAAAAAAAAAGACCTTACCAAAATTGTTCAGTTATAGAAAATGGATATGGAACAGACCCTTTGGGTTTGGAAATACAACAGTAATAGCACATTACCCAGAGATAATAAGATTTTGTTTATCTTTTTCATAGCCTACAGCTGAATTATTATTTCTAGGTCATTCTGCCATGAATTCTGAAGCATTCTCGCTCGTTGAGTTGAATAGAATGTAGAACTTTCCCTCTGACTATAGGAACAAAAATTTTTCTAAAAAACAAACCAAAAAACCAGTTAAGTGATTATAGAAGGGTGTCCATGCTCTTGTATATTTAGAAAGAACATAGAGAAAATAAATATAAATTGTTCTTGGTAGATTGAATTCTTCTGGATTTTGGACATTTTAAATGTGATTTTCCTTGATCATTTTAACAAGATTTTCTTTTTTTTTTTCTGCCTAAGTATTATATTACCGACTCTGAAATACTCTCATGAAATTTATAAAATTCTTGCATTAATTACTTGAACTTCAGAAAATAACATCTGGTCTATAAACTATGAATAGTAGAAACATATTGTCAAGATCAGTGTGTAGACTTTTTCTATTTTAAAATTGGATTGAATATGAATATGCTATATAAGAAAGCATAATATTGCGTGTAATAACTTTGTGGTAAAAGTGAGCTATATATTTCCTTCTAGAAGGATATAGGTAAAATCATTTGCCAAAAAAATAACAAAGACAACAATTTTTTCCCCCATAGGATTACTATATCACTTTGGCTTATACCTAAACCCTCTTCATAAATTCTCTATTGAAAATGACCTATCAAAATAATAATTATTTGATATTGAGAAAAGTCAGTCTGTTGAATCTGGTGTTTTCTTATACCTAATAGATAATAAAAGAGCAATCCTAACTTTTCACCTTAAATAAAATATTAACATCAGCAATACATTTTGTTGTTTGCTTCCTTCTGAGACTGTTCCTAAGTTGTAGAGATGATTTACTTTCAGGAAACCCAAAAGAAGTAATATGTCACTATAGTTACATTAGCTACATTTTTATAATATTAATGTAAAACCAATATTACTCCAATTACTACATATAATATTTTAATATGCTGCTCTGTGCTGGAATGGTTCAGATTTTCTTATAAATATGCTGAATATCTTCTGGTTGTCCCTCCATACCCACTCTCCACCCAGTTCTACCTGCTTTCTGCCTCCAAGAGTCCCAGTATATAAATTAAATCAGTGGGTTTGCTTTCTGATTTCTGGTCGACCTTGTCTGATGGGAGCCATCTGAAGGAAATGATGGTGGAAGGAAACTGAGGTACGGCTCTTAATTCCTCTGTGTTTCTCCGTGCCGGTGTTTATGGCCTGACTTGCTCTGTCCAGGAAGGATGACCCCTCCTCTCAGGTAGCCCTCTCAGTACAAGGATGTCTCCAGATTTTAGGTAAAAATGTCTCTTATTTGCCCCTTCAGGCTTAGACCAGAAACCACTTCCTGTTACTAGCCTCAGCTGTTACAAGATCCTTCGTCGCTTTTCCTAAACCCTACCGACAGCTCTGTAAATTCTTCTCTATTAAACTCTTCTCAAAATGCCCAATTTGAATGAGCTGTCTGTTTCCAGACAGAACTCAGACTGGTATATCCACTACCTTCGCATATCATCGAGATTCAGGCCCTTAATTTCTGTGGATATTTATTAGTGTTCACACATATGGTATCTGAAAAGAATATCAATAGAAAAATAATAAATAACAGAATAAAATAGACTATCTGAATATTCATCGCACAAGTACAAATGAGAAATAGCCATACAAGATGGACTATCCGTTCATAGGCTTTATCACCTATAAACTTTATTCAGAAGCAGAGTATCTCATTCAGAGTCACATTCCTCATTTTTAGAACACAATTATAATTAGCTTGTCTCTGGGTTTGCCCTACCTAAGACATTTTATAAACTACAAATTGGAATGCAAGAGCTTAAAAGCACACTAACAGCAAAATTCAGTGACAGATGACAGCCAAACACCAAGAGAGGTGACAGAACATATAAATAGAAGATACAAGCCTTAAAAAACACAGCTGTCTAGAGCAAAAGGAAAAGCAAACATTTCTAGATGCCTTGATAGACACTGGAAGCATCATTGCCCTCTAACCCAAAGGATGAATTCATGTCCATATTGATGATCCCAGGCTACATTTTACTGTGCCTAAGAACACAGGTGCACAATATATATTAGAAAAAAACATGATGGCTTGTTAAACTTTTTCTCTAAATAGAACTATTTCATTTTCTGGGGAATAATAAATTTACATCCGAATTTACAAGACACATATGCATCCCTCACATAAAGAGTGAATATTGTGAACTTAAATTCTATGCTATTTTCATTTATTCTTTGGTTTACAACTTCTATGTATTGATTCTCTCTACTTCTACCTTAATTTTTGACCATTTCGGTATATCTAAGTGTGATCTTTCCAACTATTTGGTTTCTTAGTTTCTTAACTTATTCTTCAATAACCATGTCCTCCGTCCTCCATGCGTTAGAACTTGCAGTTACCATTATGTACAAACGTCATTATTTCTATTTCATAAATTAATGTTCCATGACCATCATCTCTTATCTTTCCCAACTCACTTAATCTATAACAGCAATTCTAATGAAGCTAAATTCCAAGACCAGTCATTATAATCTCTCCCTGGAATACATGTCCCTCCTTTTCTTTCTTCTCAGTGTAGTAGGCTGAATAATGGCTCCACAAAAGAGATCCATCTCCTGATCCCTGAACCTGTGAATAGTACTTCAAATGACATAAACAAACAAACTGACTTTGCAGATGTGATCGAATTAAGAATCTTAAGAAGAGATTATTCTGAATTTTCTATGTGGATCCTAAATGCAATCACATGTATCTTTATAAGAGGGAGGCGGAGAGAGATTTGACACATCCAAGAGGAAAAGGCAGTGTGACCACATGGCAGAGTTTGGAGTGATGCAGCCACAATAAGCCCAAGAATGCTGGCAGCCACCAAAAGCTGGAAGAGGCAAGAAATGGATTTGCCTCTAGAAAAAGTATGGCTCTATTGACACACAGATTTCAGCTCAATGATACTGACTTGGAGTTAAAACTGAGAATAAATTTCCTGTTTTTTACATCACCATGTTGGTGGTAATTTGGTTGAAACTACAATCTTGGTTAAAACCAACCTCTCTTTATTCCACATCTACATCCATGTAACTGAATGATTGGGCAAAAATCGCAACCAAGTTGACTGGTGACACGTTAAATTCACACACATTCAGATCCTGTCCACAATTATCAAGTAGGTCCTCGATGTTTCCAACAATTATGTTCTACTTGCCAGTTTATCCAAACATCTAGATGACTTGCATGCCTTCTGACTCCTCAGTCTTCAGCACTGCCACTCCATCTGTGCTCTCAGCTGACAATCTTCTTACTTCATTTAAAAAATTCAAATTAGAAGACAGTTTCTACAGAATCTTATGACATTTTAGTGTAAGTCCTGACAGGTTTTCTTTTTCTTTTTTGTAAGGCAAGTACCTGGCTTAAGTTTTGATTGTGGAAGCATCCCTTTCAAAGAGACCTCTACTTCAAAGACTTTGATCTCAAATAAATGCATTGCTAGCCATGTAACTAGATAAAAAGCCAGGTCACTTTCCTGCACTGAGGCTCCCTTGATTTAGAAATCTTGATTGATTTCCATAGCTGACCATTTGGACCTCTTGTCTTTCTCTTCAAATTTCCATTCTTATGTTTGAAATTCACCAATAGGGAGTGAGCTCGCAAACCCCTAGGCCCCTACTCTCTGCTGCATTAAAACCCTGGCCCCTGCGTGGGCACTTTTTTGTGCCCATTCTTTCTCTCTCTCTCTCTCTCTGTGGGGCCCCAGGTGTTGCTGTGTAATTTCCAGTTCTTGTAAATAACAAACTGTTTTATCCCCCCAGCGTTTCCTGATTACATCAAAGCATTCCTCAGGGCATCTTGCAGTCATAATAAGAACCACAACGGCCAGTCTCATCCCAGCATTGCCTGTTGTAGGCTGTGGCTAGCCCAAAACACGTCACCTCACTTTCCTCTACCCATAAACTTTGTCCTCCTGCCCAGAACCATAGGATATATATAATTCTATCTAGGTACAACGCTTGCACTTATGCATTAGAGCCTGCCTTTTGTTGTCTATTGCATGAAAGCAATTCTCTCTATCCTATGTCATCAGCCTTTTCTTCTCTACCAAAGTGCTATCATTTACTATTGTCATTTCATTCTTTAAAATCCTTTACATCCACTTATTATCCTTTAGTATGACTCCTCCAAGAATTACCTGTTTTCATTGCTCAAGTTCCCCTTAGTCTCTGTTAATGTGTTTGAATCCAGGTTTCAGTTCATCCATTCCCTTAAAACTGCTTTGCTAAGGGTCACCAGTGACTTCTCTATGGCTAAATCCAACAGTTAATGTTCATTCTTCGTATTTCTCAACTTTTCAGCCACATTTGATAGAGTTGTATACTTTTTTTCTCCATACTTTATTTTCCCCACCTGGCTTCCAGAATACTACGTTCTCTTTGGTTTTCCTCCAATCTCATTCATTCTTCTCTCTGCTTCTTAATGTTGGAATATCTTAAGTTCTCTACTTCTTGTATACTTTCAGCTTCTAGATAATCTTTCCAGTCTCATTCCTTTAAATACCATCTGTAGGCCAATGATCCAAAAATCCGTTCCACAGTCAAGATCACTCTCCTGAACTTGGGTCTCACATACCTACCACCCTCCTCCATATCTCCACTTGGATTACTAATAGGCCTGCCACGCTCAACACTTCCCAATCTCCATGTCCCTTAAATGTGATCAAACTGCAGCCTTCCTTATCAAAGTTGATGAAAACTCTATCACTTGCTCAAGTCCAGAACATTGGAATCATTTCTCTCCTTTCATATCCCACATCTATTGTATCAGGTTGGCTTCAAAATATGCCCTGAATCTAGACCTTCACCATTTCCTTTCTACCTCCTTTAAGCTATTGTTTTATTTCCTTGACTTTGATGACCTCCTAACAGGTTTCCCTGTGTACACACTTCTCCCTATAGCATAGCCTCTGTTCTCAACACAGGAGCAGTGTTCCTTTTGAATATAGGTCAGAAACTGTCATTCTGCCCAAAACACTCCTAATTTCACTTGGAGTAAAAGTGTAAAATCTTGTAATGGCCTACAGGGTCCTACATGATGAGGTTTCTCTGTTGCCTATTTGAGCACATCTCTTATAACTTCCATTTCACACATTCTTCTGGACACTGCCCCTTGCTGTTTCTCAAATAGACTAAGCACATTCTTACCCCTGGGGCCTTTGCACCAACCATTCCTTCTGGATGTAACTCTACCTAAATAACTCTCATGGCTAAACTCCTCACACCCTTTAAGTAATTTCACTTAAAATCTTTCTCAATAAGGCCTACCCTCACCGCCTCTTAAAAAGTGTATCATCTTAAACTCTTAATTCTCCTTGCCCTGTTATATATTTTTTTTCACTTCCTAAAGAATTCGCCACCTTCAAACATACTACACAGTTTGCTTATTTTTATGTGTATAATTTATTGTCTGTCTCCCCCTTCTGGAATGTCAACTCTTCAAAGATGATATCTTTGTTTTGTTCACTGATGTATTATGAGCACTTAATTGGCACATAGTAGGTGCTAAAACATTTATTGTATTTTAAGAATCAGTTAAGAGTTGCTTAAGAGGTATAAAATTTTTATCATGAGAGATATGGGTATAAATTAATATTACAATTTTAATTCATCTTAATCTATGAAGCTAATATTAAGAATTCTCATCTCTTCAAATATTTTAATTTTGAGCAAAAGCACATTATTATCATAGTTTGATATTTTATTATTTTGGCCTGGAAATTCACTAGTTGTATTTTGAAATTTCTGTCTTAAAAATTATATTGAAAATTGGAGCAAATTCCCCTCTTAATCACAAAATCTATGATTGCCATACTCAAAGGATTATATAATACTAATCAATTTGGTCCTATATATACTTGTATTTATACGAATAACCTACGCAATCCATAGCATGAGAATATCAGAGAAGCAGAATAAAAACTAATGTTATTGAGTATCTAGCTTCTGTCTTTATGATACTGTGCATCTTAATTCCACTATTAAAATCAGTTTGTGTCTCAGCACTCTGATAGGTAATTTACATATGCTGTTTCAATGAATTATCTCAACAATTCTACCAAGTAAGTAACATTATATGCATTTTATAGGTGAGAACACGAAGGTAAGGAGAATTGGACTCATTGGCTTCAAGTGGCCCTAATAGAAAATGCCAGAACAGAGTTAGACGTAGGGTCCATGATCTCAAAGTCCATGTGGTATCCACCATACTGTGAGAGGTAACTGTGCTAATTTATGTAGGAGGCTAGATTCAAATACCATTTTTAACTTAGGGGTACTCCTTTTCAAAAAGCAAGTTCCCACAATGAATGGAATGCTGGTTCCATAGCAGCTAAGTTTTGATATCCATTCCAGAAACTCACGCATTCTGAGCATAACTTGTTCTCACCTTTTAAGACACTTTTGGCTGCTCGTCATCCAGAACTTCGCCTTAGCTTTTATCACATGACATAATAAAATGCAGATGTAAAAGACATGTTCTCCACCAGTGGGTATGAGACCAACCACTGATATTGGCCCTTCTTTTTTTTTTTTTTTTTTAAAGATTTTATTTATTTATTTGACAGAGACACAGGGAGAGAGGGAACACAAGCAGGGGGAGTGGGAGAGGGAGAAGCAGGCTTCCTGCAGAGCAGGGAGCCCGATGCAGGGCTTGATCCCAGGACCCTGGGATCATGACCCGAGCTGAAGGCAGACGCTTAATGACTGAGCCACCCAGGTGCCCCTGATATTGGCCCTTCTAAGAGTACTCAAATGCACATGTACACACAAAAAGCTTTTCCAAAAGGAGAGAAAAATTCATGTTATCTGTGTGAATATAAGGTTAAAATAACTAATGAAGAAGTCTAGTCATATTCAAATACTCTGAGGCCACCCCTAGGAATGAAACATTTAAATGATAGAAATCTATAATTTACTCTTACTATTGTGAAATGTCACTGAAGAGGTCTCCAAACAAATATGCTTTGTGGTGGGTGAATTGTTATGAAAAATATGAAGGGATAATTCTTACATTTTAAGATGTTGAGAGTAACAGGATATATAACCACTGGCTGCAGTTTCAGAGCTTAGAAGACCTACAGGATGACAATCTGGCTCTCCTCAAATATAGTTCTTGGATTTTATTTGTAGTTATTTAAATGTGAGTCATTCCTTATGCATATTTACTCTGAAGTTAACAAAGAAGAATTACATTTCAAAGAATGAACATTATCTTTTCCCCAGTGTATTTGGTAACACTATAAAAAAATCTATCTAAAATTATTCTTTAAAATAAAGTTTAGTGATTCTCAGCAATAAGTGAAAGAAATGAAAATTGACCAAGAAAGGAATTAATAAGTTAAATAATAGTAAAAATGAGAAAAAGTTATATGTGGGGGCTCTTTATATTATTCAAATCTAGCAAAACAGGCCTCAGATCTTTTTGAAATATGTGTGATTTTGAGAATTAGCATTCCTTAAGTTTAAAAAATCTGATCCATGAATTTCTGAATTTTGGAGATTTTTGTTAAGAGAATTGTTTTTTTCCAAGAATTCCTCTGTTCTATTTTTTATTTTTTTACTTATTTTTTAAGTTTTAAGTGTTATATTAATTTGAATTTCCCTGATGGCTAATGATAATGAACATTTTTTCATGTGTCTGTTAGCCATTTGTATGTCTTCTTCAGAGAAGTGTCTTCATATCTTCTGCCCACTTTTTGACTTGTTTTTTTTGGGTGTTGAGTTTGAGAAGTTCTTTACGGATCTTGGATACTAGCCCTTTATCTGTAGTGTCATATGCAAATATCTTCTCCCATTCTGTGTGTTGCCTCTTTGTTTTGTTGACTGTTTCCTTTGCTGTGCAGAAGCTTTTTATCTTGATGAAGTCCAGAAGTTCGTTTTTGCTTTTGTTTCACTAGCTTTTGGAGATGTATCTTGAAAGAAGTTGCTGTGGGCGATGTCAAAGAGGTTATTGCCTCTGTTCTCCTCTCGGATTTTAATGGATTCCTGTCTTACATTGAGGTCTTTCATCCACTTTGAGTTTATCTTTGTGAATGGTGTTAGAGAATGGTTGAGTTTCATTCTTCTGCATGTGGTTGTCCAATTTTCCCAGCACCATTTATTGAAGAGACTGTCTTTTTTCCATTGCATGTTTTTTTCCTGCTTTGTCAAAGATTATTTGACCATAGAGTTGAGGATCCATATCTGGGTTCTCTATTCTGTTCCATTGGTCTATGTATCTGTTTTTGTGCCAGTACCATGCTGTCTTGGTGATCACAGCTTTGTAATATAGTTTGAAATCGGGCAACATGATGCTCCCAGCTTTGTTTTTCTTTTCAACATTTCCTTGGTGTTTTCTGATTCCATACAAATTTTAGCATTGTTTGTTCCAGCACTTTGAAAAATGTCATTGGAATTTTTATCAGAATGGCACTGAAGGTATAGATTGCTCTGGGTAGCATAGACATTTTAACAATGTTTATTCTTCCAATCCGTGAGCATGGGATATTTTTCCATCTTTTTGTGTCTTCAATTTCTTTCATGAGTGTTTTGTAGTTCCTAGAGTATAGATCCTTTACCTCTTTGGTTAGGTTTATTCCGAGGTATCTTATGGTTTTTGGTGCTATTGTAAATGGAATTGTTTCTCTAATTTTGCTTTCTATAGTTGCGTTGTTAGCGTATAAGAAAGCAACTGATTTCTGTGCATTGATTTTGTATCCTGCCACATTACTGAATTGCTGTATGAGTTCTAGTAATTTGGGGGTGGAGTCTTTTGGGTTTTCCACATAAAGTATCATGTCGTCTGTGAAAAGAGTTTGACTTCTTTGCCAATTTGAATACCTTTTATTTCTTTTTTTTTCTGATTGCTGTTGCTAGGACTTCTAGTACTATGTTGAACAATAGTGGCAAGAGTGGGCACATTGAGATACCACCTTACACGAGTTAGAATGGCAAAAATGGACAGGGAAAGAAACAACAAATGTTGGAGAGGTTGTAGAGAAAGGGGAACCCTCTTATACTGTTGGTGGGAAAGCAGGTTGGTACAGCCACTTTGGAAGACAGTGTGGAGGTTCCTCAAAAATTTAAAAATAGAGCTACCCTATGACCCAGCAATTGTACTATTGGGTATTTACCCCAAAGACACAGATGTAGTGGAAAGAAGGGCCATATGAACCCCACAGCAATGTCTGCAATAACCAAACTGTGGAAAGAGCCGAGATGCCCTTCAACAGATGAATGGATAAAGAAGATGTGGTCCATATATATACAATGGAATATTAGCCATCAGAAAGGACGAATACCCAACTTTTACATCAACATGGATGGGACTGGAGGAGATTATGCTAAGTGAAATAAGTCAAACAGAGAAAGTCAATTATCATATGGTTTCACTTATTTGTGGAACATAAGGAACAGCATGGAGGACATTAGGAGAAGGAAGGGAAAAATGAAGGGGGGTAAATCGGAGGGAGAGATGAACCATGAGAGACTATGGACTCCGAGGAACAAACAGGGTTTTAAAGGGGAGGGGGTGGGGGGATGGGTTAGCCCGATGATGGGTATTAAGGAGGGCACGTACTGCACGGAGCACTGGGTGTTATACGAAAACAATGGATCGTGGATCACCACATCAAAAACTAATGATGTATTGTATGGTGACTAACATAACATACTAAAATTAAAAAAAATAAAAAATAAAAAAAATGTTAATTTCAGGTGTACAATAAAGAGGTTCAACAATTGTGTACATTATTCAGTGCTCATAATTATACTCTTAATACCCTTCACCTGTTTCACCCATCCTCCCAGCCTCCTCCCCTCTGTAACGAAGCCGTTTGTTCTCCATATAAGAGTCTGTTTTTTGGTTTGTCTCTTTTTCTCTTCATTTGTTTTGTTTCTTAAATTCTACATATGAGTGAAATCATGATATTTATCTTTCTCTGACTGACTTATTTCACTTAGCATTATACTCTCTAGATCCATACATGCTACAAATGGCAAGATTTCATTCTTTTGTTTATGACTGAGTAATATTCCTCTGTGTGTGTGTGTGTGTGTGTGTGTGTGTACCATATTCTTGGCCATTCATCTATCAATGGACACTTGAGATGTTTCCATAATTTAGCTATAGTAAATAATGCTGCAGTGAACATAGGGGTATATATATCCCTTCAAATTATTGTTTTCATATTTGTTGGGTAAATACCCAGTAGTACAATTAAAGGATATGATAATTCTATTTTTAAGTTTTTGAGGAATTTCTATACTGTCTTCCACAGTAACTGCACCAGTTTGCATTCCCATCAACAGTGTAAAAGTGTTCCTTCTTCTCTGATCCTCACCAGTACTTTTTCCCTTGTGTTTCTGATTTTAGCCATTCTGACAGATGTGAGGTGATATCTCATTGTGATTTTGATTTGCCTTTCCCTGATGATGAGCAATGTTGAGCATCTTTTCATGTATCTATTGGCCATCTGTATGTCATTTTTAGAGAAATATCTGTTCATATATTCTGCCCTTTTTAAATTGAATTATTTATTTTATTGGTGTGGAGTTGTATAAGTTCTTTATATATTTTGGCTACCAACTCCTTATCAGATATATCATTTGCAAATATCTTCTCCCATTCTGTAGGTTGCCATTTAGTTTTGTTGATTGTTTCCTTCACTGTGCAGAAGCTTTTTATTTGATGTAGTCCCAAAAGTTTATTTTTGCTATTATTTCCCTTGCCTCAAGAGACATATCTAGAAAAATCTTGCTAAGGCCATTGTCAGATAAATTACTGCTTGTGATCTCTTCTAGGATTTTTATGATTTAAGGTCTATGTTTAGATCTTTAATTCATTTTGAGTTTATTTTTGTGCATGGTGTAAGAAGGGGCCCTGTTCATTCTTTTGCATGTAGCTGTCCAGTTTTCCCAACACCAGTTATTGAAGAGACTGTTTCCCCTTGTCTTTTTTCCTCTTGCCTCCTTTGTTGAAGATTAATTGACCATAGAATTGTGGGTTTATTTCAGGGCTCTCTACTGTCTTCCATTGATCTATGTGCCTATTTTTGTGCCAGTATAGTACTATTTTGATTACTACAGCTTTATTGTATATCTTGAAATCTGGGATTATGATACCCCAATTTTGTTCTTTTTCAAGATCGCTTTGGCTATTCTGGGTCTTTTGAGGTTCCATACAAATTTTAGGATTATCTATTCTAGTTTTGTGAAAAATGCTGTTGATATTTTGATAGAGATTGTATTAAATATGTAGATTGCTTTGGGTAGTATAGACATTTTAACAATATTTTTATCTCAATCCATGAGCATGGAATGTCTTTTCATTTGTGTCTTCTATTTCTTTCATTAGTGGTTTTGTAGTTCTCAGAGTACAGGTCTTTCACCTTGGTTAAGTTTGTTCCAGGGTGTTTTATTATTTTTGGTGCAATTGTAAATGGGGTTGTATTCTTCACTTCTCTTCCTGCTACTTTATTAGTGTACAGAAGTGTAATGGGTTTTTGTACATTAATTTTGTGTCATGTGACTGACCTTACTGAATTCATTTATCAGCTCTAGTAGTTTTTTGGTGGAGTCCTAGGGATTTCTGTATATAGTATCATGTCATCTGCAAATAGTGAAAGTTTTACTTCTTCCTTACACCAGTTTGGATGCCTTTAATTCCTTTTTCTTGCCTGATTGCTGTGGCTGGGACTTCCAGTACTATGTTGAATAAAGTGGTGTGAGTGGAAATCCTTGTGTTCTCATCTTAGGGGGATAGTTCTCAGTTTTTCATCATTGAGTATGATGTTAGCTGTGATTTTTTCAGAGATAGCCTTTATTAAGACATTTTCCCTCTAAACCTACTCTGATAAGGGTTTTTATCATGAATGGATATTGTATTTTGTTAAATACTTTTTTTGCATCTATTACAATGTTCATATTGCTTTTATCCTTTCTCTTGTTGATGCAATGTATCACATTGAATGATTTGCAAATACTGAACCACCCTTGCATTCCAGGAATAAATCCCACTTAATCATGATGAATGATTTTTTTTCAAATGTATTGTTGGATGTGTTTTACTAATTTTTGTTGAGGATTTTTGCATCTGTGTTCATTAGAGATACTGGCCTGTAGTTCTCTTTTTTGTAGTGTCTTCATCTGGTTTTGGTATCAGGATAATGCAGGTTTTGTAGAATGAATTTGGGGATTTCTGTTTCTTGGGATAGCTTGGGAAGAGTAGGTATTAACTTCTTTAAATGTTCAGTAGAATTCACCTATGAAGCCATCTGGTCCTGCACTTTTGTTTGTTGGGAGTAGTTTGATTACTGATTCACTTTCTTTGTTGGTAATCAGTTCAAATTTTCTATTTCTTCCTGCTTCACTTTTGGGAGGTCATATGTTTCTAGGAATTTATCCATTCCTTCTCAGTTGTCCGATTTGTTGGCATATAATTTTTCATAACATTCTTTTATAATTGTATTTCTGTGCTGGCGGTTATTATTTCTCCTCTCTCATTTATGATTTTATTTGAGTCTCTCTCTCTCCCCCTCCCTCTCCCTCTTTCTCTTTTGTTGAGTCTGACTAGAGAATTAACAATTTTGTCGATCTTTCAAAGAACTAGCTCCTGGTTTCACTGTCCTGTTTTATTGTGTTTTCAGTTTTCCATTTCCTTTATTTCTGTTTGAATCTTTATTTTATCCTTTCTTCTACTGGTTTGGTGTTTTATTTTTTCTTCTTTTCCTAGATCTTTAAGGGATAGGTTGTCTGAGATTTTTCTTGCTTCTTGTGGTGCTGGCCTCTGTCGGGGTTGCTTATACACTGCCAGGCTTGTGGTATCACTTTGGATGGTCTCTGGCCAAGGGCATACATTGGAGAATGCAGGGGTGGGGCATACAATGTTAGGAAGCTTTGCTCATGCCTCTTGATGGGAAGGGACCTGGAGCAGGATTAGAAAACTCCTGATGCAGGGTTGGAGTTGGTGAGTCTGCAGGAGAGCTTGGGAATGGGTATGTGGTGTTAGCAGAGTTTGAGTGGGTCTCCTATGAGAGGAGACCTGAAGTTGGGGCCTGGCTGAAGGGGCATGTTTGCAGGAGAATGTGGGAGTGTGGCACTCTGTTAGCAACTTAGGTAGTGAGTGTTGGCGATGCATAGCTTCCTAAAGGTGTCTGTGTGTCTAGGCTGGTCATGGGGGAAGGAAATGGCACCTGTCAGCTCCTTTGTTCATGGAGGAGTCTCCTAAAGATCCTTGACCCTCCAGCACATACTCTGAGATTAGTAAATAAGTCTTCCCATACACCCCAGGTGTTTTTCAAACTCCTGATTCTATGCTGTATCTCCACGGGGCTGTTTGCTGTGCTATCTCTTTAAGGTCAGGGACTCAGTTTTCTCTTGACTTCCTGACTCTTCCGGAGCTGAGCCTGCTGATTTTTAAGGTTCTAGTTGTTAAGCCCCACTGATTGTAAAAAAAAAAAAAAAAAAAAAAAAAAAAAAAACTCTCAAAAGTAGGCCCCTCTGGTTTTCAAAGCCAAATGTTAATAGTGATTCATCTTCCCCATGGGGGTTCCCTGGGCCTGGGGTGCTTGGTGTCAGGTCTATTTCTATCCCCTCTCTGTATCCACAGTGTCCCTCCCTCCCATGGAGAGTCCTACGGGTCCATTTAGCTCCCAATCTCATCTCCACCCTTCCTACCTCTTCAATATGGCCTTTTCTCTACATTTAGCCTCTTCTCTACAATCCATCTGTCAGTCTACAGATCATTTTCTGGGTTGTTTACACTGATGTGGATGTTTTCTAGTTGTATCCAGGGGACCAGATGAGCTCAGAGTCCTCCTCCTCTGCCATATTGCCTGGAAATTCTTTGTTCCTCTTTAAAAGCAACTTTACTGAGATATCGTTTACATCTCATCAAATATATCCATTTCAAGCATACATGAATGGCTTTTAGTATGTTCGCAGAGTTGGGCATCCATCTCCATAATCGGTGTTAGAGCATCTTTATCACCCTTAAAAGAAACCCTTTAGCTATCACACCTCACCTCAACCATTGCATCCCCTGCAGTCCGAAGCAACCACTCATCTATTTTCAGTCTATAGATTTGTGGATTCTGGACATTTTATATAAGTGGAATCATAGATTATGTGATCTTATCTGACTGACTTTTCAGTAAGCATGTTTTCAAGGTTCATCCATATTGTAACATGTATTAAAACTCATCCCTTTTTATTGCCAAATAATATTCCATTGCATGGATTCACTATACTTTATTATCCATTGATTTATATTTGACCTGTTCCTACTTTTTGCTCTGATATGCTACTATGAACATTATGTACACATTTTTGAATGGACATGTTTTCATTTCTCTTCCATACAGACCTAAGAATGGGGGTTCTGGACCATATGGTAATTCTATAGTGAGCCTTTTGAGGAACTACTGTACTCTTTTACTAAGTAGCTGCATTATTTTACATTTCACAATGTATCAGAGTGCAATTTCTCCACATCCTTGTCAACACTTACTATTATCTCTTTTCTTAGCATAGCCATCCTAGTGCATATAAATGGCATTTTATGATGATTTTGACTTTTGTTTCCCTGGTAAGTAATATTGTTTAACATCTTTTCATTTGCTTATTGGCCACTTGTGCATCTTCTTTGGGGGAATTTCTATTCAAATTCTTTACCTATATTTTAATTGCATTAGTTGCCTTTCTGTTACTAAGTATACATGTCCTTTATATATTCTAGACACAAGTCTCTTAAATATATAATATGCAAATATTTTTCCCATTCTATGGGTTGTTTTTTTTACTTTCTTGATGGTATCCATTGAAGTGCAAAAGTATTTAATCTTATGAAGCCAATTCATTCTTTCTGTTGTCATTTGTGCTTTGAGAAGATTTGTTGAAGAGATAATTCCTCTACCAGTTGTCTTGGTATTTTGATGAAAATCAGTTGATCATAAATATGAGACTCTTCTTCTGGACTCTCATTTCTATTTCATTGATCTAAATGTCTACCCTTATATCAGTACCACGTTATCTTAATTACTGTGGTTTTGTAGTAAATTCTGAAATAAGGAAGTGTAAGTGTTCCTACTTTGTTCTTTTTGAAAATGGTTTGGCTATTCTATGTCCTTGCCTTTCCATATGAATTTTAGGTTGTTTTAAATATACCTTTGGGACTCGGGTGGCTCAGTTGCTTAAGCATCTGCCTTCAGCTCAGATCATGATCCTGGGGTCCTGGGTCCCGCATCTGTCTCCCCGCTCAGTGGGGAGTTTGCTTTGCCTTCTCCTTCTCTCTCTCCCCTCCCCCACTCACGCGTGTGCACACACTCTCTCTCTCTTTCTCTAATAAATAAAAAATCTTTAAAAATACATATATATTCTCTTCCAAGAATTAGTATATTCCCTTGGCATAATTTGCCTTCAGCTTTAAAACCACTTCATGTGGAGTCTCATTTGTTTTTTTGGGTCTTAATTTTGTTGATATCCCCAGTACCACCTATCAAAGAGTGAAGACAAAGTTAGGAGATAAACCAATGTTTTATGATTCTTTCCTTTTCTAATTCTTTTTCTTTTCATTCTCTTTCCCTCCTTCTCTTTCTATGAAATTTGTGGCCTTGAATTGTTCCATTTTGTTTAATTCCTACTAGCTTTTTCTCTGAGTTTTAAATTTTTGTTAACTTATCGGAGTTGGGAGATTCTGTGTCAACTATCATGGTAACATCTACTTGGAAGTTTGAAGCCAAATTTTAAAGCAGAATAGTTTGGCTAGTATTTGCAGAAATGTTTAGAATTCTTTTTATATGGAAAGCAAAGACATAGATTATTTTTTTCTCCTAGTAGGAGACAATTTGGGAGGAAGAATTCAGTGGCAGAGTTCTTCACTAGTGATCAGTAGGTATAGGGCTCATCCTGGTTGTGGCACTGACCTTGCCACTGTATGACTAGGGGCAGAGAGGTATCTGCATTCCGAACATACTGTTTCAGCATCTATAATATTGCCAACATTGTATCACTGGGGATTTATTAAAGTAAAACAAATTCCCAGTAGTGCAATTGCTGGGTCATAGGGTAGCTCTATTTTTAATTTTTTGAGGAAACTCCACACAGTTTTCCAAAGTGGCTCTACTAACTTGCATTCCCACCAACAGTGTAGGAGGGTTCCCCTTTCTCCACCACCTCTCCAACATTTGTTGTTTCCTGCCTTGTCAATTTTTGCCATTCTAACTGGTGTAAGGTGGTATCTCAATGTGGTTTTGATTTGAATTTCCCCGATGGCTAAGGATGATGAACATTTTCTCATGTGTCTGTTCACCATTTCTATGTCTTCTTTGGACAAATGTCTGTTCATGTCTTCTGCCCATTTTTTGACTTTATTATTTGTTTTTTGGGTGTTGAGTTTGAGAAGTTCCTTATAGATCTTGGAAAGCAGCGCTTTGTCTGTAGTGTCATTTGCAAATATCTTCTCCCGTTGCCTCTTTGTTTTGTTGACTGTTTCCTTTGCTGTGCAGAAGCTTTTTATCTTGATGAAGTCCCAAAAGTTCATTTTTGCTTTTGTTTCACTAGCCTTTGGAGAGGTATCATATGGTTTCACTTATTTGTGGAACATAAGGAACAGCATGGAGGACATTAGGAGGAGGAAGGGAAAAATGAAGGGGGGGAAATCAGAGGGAGAGACGAACCATGAGAGACTATGGACTCCAAGAAACAAACTGAGGGTTCTAGAGGGGAGGGGGGGTGGGGGGATGGGTTAGCCTGGTGATGGGTATTAAAGAGGGCACGTATTGCATGGAGCACTGGGTGTTATACACAAACAATGAATTGTGGATCACTACGTCAAAAACTAATGATGTATGGTGACTAACATAACACAAAAAAAAATTTAAAAAAAGTAAAACAAATTCCAACCCTCAAGGAGTTTACAATCCAAAGAGTTGAACATTCCTATAGAATAGAAATTAAAATGTAGAGTTTCACTGTTTCTAAATCGGCTTGAGCTCACTTTCTCATCTTAAAAGGAGAGGCTTGCCTAAATGGCTGAATAGTAACAAGACCACTAGCTCTAATATTCTTAGATCCTCAAGGACAAGAATCAGAACAAACAAGATATTGATGGGGGAAAAAAAAAAAAGATTTCCATTGTGGAGAACTTAGCTAAAGAAAACATGGAGCTGATAGGTTTGTACTTAAAACACTTTAAAACAAATGGGAAGCCCATCAGCATATTATATGTCCCTACTTTACAAAAGTGTTAAGTTCTTAAGTTACTGAATAGGACAGTAGAAAATCTGATGTCCTTGAGCTCTGTACTGTGCGGTTTCTTGGCAACTTATTTGAAGCAACTTTTCATTGCTACATTTGTGTAATAAATTTTTCAGTTTAAAAATTACCAAGGCTGATACTGTGTTCCATAATTCTCAGTTCTGTAATCATTGAGAGAAAATATTACAGTGGTTTAATGTGACAGGTAGACAAATGGTGAAAAGGATTTTATTAAATCTTCTCCTAATTCAGGGACAAAAGAGCACATTAAGAATCATTGTTCCTGTTCCCAAATTTTCTCATGCCCAAATGGCAGAGCATTGACTTCCAAGAGGAGAAGGGATGGAAGATTTGATTGGGGCCCCCTCCTCTTCCCTGTGCAGAAGCTACAGTGAAAAAAAAAATGTTAAGAGTATTTAACACTCAACAAGATATCAGAACCTGTTCAAACCTTATTTCTGAAGCTTCTTCACCTTCAAATGATTTATATATCCACACACAGTTCATTAGAACTTCACTTAAAAATGAAGAGCAATAGCAAATAACAGTATCTTTCCTCTCTAACAAGAAAACTTCAAGCCTTTTCAGAAGGCATTGCATGGGGAATGAGGTATTAGCTACATAGGCCTTGCTTGCTTGTCTCAAGTTCTACTCTTACGAGTCAAACACCAAGATGCTTGTCTACAAAAACTAAGAACCAACTTATTCTTTTTTACATATATACAATTTATTCACTATAATTTTGCTTGCAGAAGCCCGGAAATAACCCAGATGTCAATCAACAGAGAAAATGTTAAATTATGGTATAACCATACAATGAAATTCTATGCAGTTGATTAAAGAAGGCTGAACCCTGTCAAGTGTGTATGCGTGGGGGGGTGTGGGGGGGTGTGGTCAAGGCAATTTTCAGTTTAAATTTAAAAAATGTCTAAGACATTTTCTTTTTTTTTTTTTTTTTTTAATTTTTTATTGTTATGTTAATCACCATATATTACATCATTAGTTTTTGGTGCAGTGTTCCATGATTCATTGTTTGTTCATAACACCCAGTGCTCCATGCAGAACGTGCCCTCCTCAATACCCATCACCAGGCTAACCCATCCCCCCAACCCCTCCCCTCTAGAACCCTCAGTTTGTTTTTCAGAGTCCATCATCTCTCATGGTTCGTCTCCCCCTCTGACATACTCCCCTTTTCTTCCTCTCCTGTTATCTTCTTCTTTTTCTTTTTTCTTAAAATATGTTGCATTATTTGTTTCAGAAGTTCAGATCTGTGATTCAACAGTCTTGCACAATTCACAGTGCTCACCGTAGCACATACCCTCCCCAATGTCTATCACCCAGCCACCCCATCCCTCCCACCCCCAACCACTCCAGTAACACTCAGTTGTTTCCTGAGATTAAGAATTCCTCATATCAGTGAGGTCATGTGATACATGTCTTTCTCTGATTGACTTATTTCACTCAGCATAACACCCTCCAGTTCCATCCACGTCGTTGCAAATGGCAAGATCTCATTCCTTTTGATGGCTGCATAATATTCCATTGTGTATATATACCACATCTTCTTTATCCATTCATCTGTCGATGGGCATCTTGGCTCTTTCCACAGTTTGGCTATGGTGGACATTGCTGCTATAAACATTGGGGTACACGTACCCCTTCGGGTCCCTACATTTGTATCTTTGTGGTAAATACCCAGTAGTGCAATTGCTGGATCGAACGGTAGCTCTAATTTCAACTGTTTGAGGAACCTCCATACTGTTTTCCAGAGGGGTTGCACCAGCTTGCATTCCCACCAACAGTGTAGGAGGGTTCCCCTTTCTCCACATCCCCGCCAACATCTGTCGTTCCCTGACTTGTTAATTTTAGCCATTCTGACGGGTGTGAGGTGGTATCTCATTGAGGTTTTGATTTGGATTTCCATGATGCCAAGCGATGTTGAGCACTTTTTCATGTGCCTGTTGGCCATTTGGATGTCTTCTTTGGAGAAATGTCTGTTCATGTCTTCTGCCCATTTCTTGATTGGATTATTTGTTCTTTGGGTGTTGAGTTTGATAAGTTCTTTATAGATTTTGGATACTAGCCCTTTATCTGATATGTCATTTGCAAATATTTTCTCCCATTCTGTCGGTTGTCTTTTGGTTTTGTGGACTGTTTCTTTTGCTGTGCAAAAGCTTTTTATCTTGATGAAATCCCAATAGTTCATTTTTGCCCTGGCTTCCCGTGCCTTTGGCGATGTTTCTAGGAAGAAGTTGCTGCGGCTAAGGTCGAAAAGGTTGCTACCTGTGTTCTCCTTTAGGATTTGGATGGACTCCTGTCTCACGTTTAGGTCTTTCAACCATTTGGAGTCTATTTTTGTGTGTGGTGTAAGGAAATGGTCCAGTTTCATTCTTCTGCATGTGCCTGTCCAATTTTCCCAACACCATTTGTTGAAGAGGCTGTCTTTTTGCCATTGGACATTCTTTCCTGCTTTGTCAAAAATAAGTTGACCATAAAGTTGAGGGTCCATTTCTGGGCTCTCAATTCTGTTCCATTGATCTATGTGTCTGTTTTTGTGCCAGTACCATACTGTCTTGATGATGACAGCTTTGTAATAGAGCTGGAAGTCCGGAATTGTGATGCCGCCAGCTTTGCTTTTCTTTTTCAGTATTCCTCTGGCTATTCTGGGTCTCTTCTGGTTCCATACAAATTTTAGGATTATTTGTTCCATTTCTTTGAAAAAAGTGGATGGTATTTTGATGGGGATTGCATTGAATGTGTAGATTGCTCTAGGTAGCATTGACATCTTCACAATGTTGATTCTCCCAATCCATGAGCATGGAACGTTTTTCCATTTCTTTGTGTCTTCTTCAATTTCTTTCCTGAGTATTTTATAGTTTTCTGAGTACAGATCCTTTGCCTCTTTGGTTAGATTTATTCCTAGGTATCTAATCGTTTTGGGTGCAATTGTAAATGGGATAGACTCCTTGATTTGTCTCTCTTCTGTCTTGTTGTTGGTGTATAGGAATGCCACTGATTTCTGTGCATTGATTTTATAGCCTGCTACTTTACTGAATTCCTGTATGAGTTCTAGCAGTTTTGGGGTGGAGTCTTTTGGGTTTTCCACATACAGTATCATATCATCTGCAAAGAGTGAGAGTTTGACTTCCTCTTTGCCGATTTGGATGCCTTTGATTTCTTTTTGTTGTCTGATTGCTGTGGCTAGGACTTCTAATACTATGTTGAATAGCAGTGGTGAGAGTGGACATCCCTGCCGCGTTCCTGACCTTAGGGGAAAAGCTCTCAGCCTTTCCCCATTGAGAATGATATTCGCTGTAGGTTTTTCGTAGATGGCTTTTATGATATTGAGGTATGTACCCTCTATCCCTATACTCTGAAGAGTTTTGATCAAGAAAGGATGTTGTACTTTGTCAAATGCTTTTTCTGCATCTATTGAGAGGATCATATGATTCTTGTTCTTTCTTTTGTTAATGTATTGTATCACGTTGATTGATTTGCGGATGTTGAACCAGCCTTGCAGCCCAGGGATAAATCCCACTTGGTCATGGTGAATAATCCTTTTAATGTACTGTTGGATCCTATTGGCTAGTATTTTGGTGAGAATTTTTGCATCCATGTTCATCAAGGATATTGGTCTGTAATTCTCTTTTTTGATGGGGTCTTTGTCTGGTTTTGGGATCAAGGTAATGCTGGCCTCATAAAATGAGTTTGGAAGTTTCCCTTCGATTTCTATTTTTTGGAACAGTTTCAGGAGAATAGGTATTAATTCTTCTTGAAAGGTCTGATAGAATTCCCCTGGGAAGCCATCTGGCCCTGGGCTTTTGTTTCTTGGGAGATTTTTGATGACTGTTTCAATTTCCTTAGTGGTTATAGGTCTGTTCAGGTTTTCTATTTCTTCCTGGTTCAATTTTGGTAGTTGATACATCTCTAGGAATGCACCCATTTCTTCCAGGTTATCTAATTTGCTGGCATAGAGTTGCTCATAATATGTTCTTATAATTGTTTGTATTTCTTTGGTGTTGCTTGTGATCTCTCCTCTTTCATTCATGATTTTGTTGATTTGGGTCATTTCTCTTTTCTTTTTGATCAGTCTGGCCAGGGGTTTATCAATCTTGTTAATTCTTTCAAAGAACCAGCTCCTAGTTTCGTTGATCTGTTCTACTGTTCTTTTGGTTTCTAGTTCATTGATTTCTGCTCTGATCTTTATGATTTCTCTTCTCCTGCTGGGTTTAGGCTTTCTTTGCTGTTCTTTCTCCAGCTCCTTTAGGTGTAGGGTTAGGTTGTGTATTTGAGACCTTTCTTGTTTCTTGAGAAAGGCTTGTATTGCTATATACTTTCCTCTCAGGACTGCCTTTGCTGTATCCCAAAGATTTTGAACAGTTGTGTTTTCATTTTCATTGGTTTCCATGAATTTTTTTAATTCTTCTTTAATTTCTTGGTTGACCCATTCATTCTTTAGTAGGATGCTCTTTAGCCTCCATGTATTTGAGTTCTTTCCGACTTTCCTCTTGTGGTTGAGTTCTAGTTTCAAAGCATTGTGGTCTGAAAATATGCAGGGAATGATCCCAATCTTTTGGTACCGATTGAGACCTGATTTGTGACCTAGGATGTGATCAATTCTGGAGAATGTTCCATGGGCACTAGAGAAGAATGTGTATTCCGTTGCTTTGGGATGGAATGTTCTGAATATGTCTGTGAAGTCCATTTGGTCCAGTGTGTCATTTAAAGTCTTTATTTCCTTGTTGATCTTTTGCTTAGATGATCTGTCCATTTCAGTCAGGGGGGTGTTAAAGTCCCCCACTATTATTGTATTGTTGTCAATGTGTTTCTTTGCTTTTGTTATTAATCGCCTTATATAATTGGCTGCTCCCATGTTCGGGGCATAGATATTTACAATTGTTAGATCTTCTTGTTGGATAGACCCTTTAAGCAGGATATAGTGCCCTTCCTCATCTCTTATTACAGTCTTTGTTTTAAAATCTAGTTTGTCTGATATAAGGATTGCCACCCCAGCTTTCTTTTGGCGTCCATTAGCATGGTAAATGGTTTTCCACCCCCTCACTTTCAATCTGGGGGTGTCTTTGGGTGTAAAATGAGTCTCTTGCAGACAGCATATTGATGGGTCTTGTTTTTTAATCCAATCTGATAGCCTGTGTCTTTTGATTGGGGCATTTAGCCCATTTACATTCAGGGTAACTATTGAAAGGTATGAATTTAGTGCCATTGTATTACCTGTAAGGTGACTGTTAACTGTCTGTTGTCTGTGTTCGTTTCTGCTCTTTGCTGTTTTTAGGTTCTCTCTTTGCTTAGAGGACCCCTCTCAATATTTCTTGGAGGGCTGGTTTCGTGTTTGCAAATTCCTTTAGTTTTTGTTTGTTCTGGAAGCTTTTTATCTCTCCTTCTATTTTCAATGACAGCCTAGCTGGATATAGTATTCTTGGCTGCATATTTTTCTCGTTTAGTGCTCTGAAGATATCTTGCCAGTCCTTTCTGGCCTGCCAGGTCTCTGTGGATAGGTCTGTTGCCAATCTAATGTTTCTACCATTGTAGGTTACATATCTCTTCTCTCGAGCTGCTTTCAGGATTTTCTCTTTGTCTCTGAGACTCGTAAGTTTTACTATTAGATGTCGGGGTGTTGACCTATTTTTATTGATTTTGAGAGGGGTTCTCTGTGCCTCCTGGATTTTAATGCCTGTTTCCTTCCTCACATTAGGGAAGTTCTCTGCTATAATTTGCTCCAATATACCTTCTGCCCCTCTCTCTCTCTCTTCTTCTTCTGGGATCCCAATTATTCTAATGTTGTTTCGTCTTATCGTATCACTTATCTCTCGAATTCTGCCCTCGTGATCCTGTAGTTGTTTCTCTCTCTTTTTCTCAGCCTCTTTATTTTCCATCATTTGGTCTTCTATATCGCTGATTCTCTCTTCTGCCTCATTTATCCTAGCATTTAGTGCCCCCATTTTTGATTGCACCTCATCAATAGCCTTTTTGATTTCGATTTGGTTAGATTTTAGTTCTTTTATTTCTCCAGAAAGGGTTTCTCTAATAACTTCCACGCTTTTTTCAAGCCCAGCTAGTATCTTTAAAGTCATGATTCTGAACTCTAGGTCCGACATCGTACTAATGTCCGTATTGAGTAGGTCCCTGGCTGACGGTACTACCTCTTGTTCTTTTTGCTGAGGTGATTTCTTTCGTCTTGTCATTTTGTCCAGAGGAGAATAGATGAATGAGAGAACAAAAGGCTAACAGGTTTACAACGTCCCCAGCAAATATACTGTATACAAATCAGAAAAGACCTGAAACCAGGGGAAAAGAAAGGGAAAGAAAGAAAAAAGAAAGAGAAAAAGAAAAAAAAAAAAGAAAAAAAAAAAGATAAAAACAAAAACAAAACAATTCAAAAAAGGCAGAATATGATCAAATATGATCAGGCTAGTGCATAGATCAGTGCCACACACTAGATTTTGGGTGTATTTTGGTCTGTTAGAAAAAAGTGCCTCCTAAAATTTTAAAGGAAGAAAGGCATATATGTACAAAATAAGGGTTGATACAATGAAGGGATGGAAGATGACTGTAAAGATGAAAATTATAAAAGATTTTATAAAAGGACTTGGTAAGATAAGTTGTTTGAAAAAAGAAAGAAGATTTAAGGAAAAAAAAAAAAAAGGAAAAAGGGAGAGAATGTGATCAGGCAGGAGACTAGAACAAAGCCATACACTAGTGGTTTAGGGTATATTTTGATCTGTTAGAAGAAACTGTACCTCAAAATTTTAAAGAGAGAACAACTTATATATATATGCCAAAAACAAGGATAACTACTATGAAGGGATAAAATATGACTCTAAAAATGAAAAAAAAAATAAAATTTTTTTTTTTTTTAAAAGGGATTTATAAGATGTTGGTTGAAAAAGGGAAAAAGAAAAATAAAAAAAAGTCAACAAAAATTAACTTTGATGAAATAATGAATCATGGTAAAAAAAAAAAAAAAAAAAAAAAAAAAAAAAGAAGCCATGAATCTATGTGCAGTATTCCCCTAGCGCTGGAGTTCTCCTATTCTCCTTGATCGATCAACTTGGTCTTGGCTTGCTGACTGTTTGTGTTGATCTTCTGGGGGAGGGGCCTGTTGCTGTGGTTTCCAAATGTCTTTGCCGGAGGCGGAATTGCCCCGCCCTTGTCGGTCCGGGCTAAGGAAGCTGCTCCAGTTTGCTCTCAGGAGCTTTTGTTCCCTGCAAGCTCTCGGTACAGCTTTGGAGGACCAGGGCGAAAATGGCGGCCTCCCAGTCTCCGCCCGGAGGAGCCGAGAACTCGGGGCCCCACTCCTCAGTGCGCCCCCAGAGAAAAGCAGTCACTCCCGTGTCCCCGGTCTCCGGCCGCACTCCGTGCTCACCCGGCCTGTGATCGAGCGTTGCTATCTCTGGCACCCGACCCCGCTCGGAGTCTCCAAACCCAGCAGATCCCTGCGGTGCGTTCCCGCACCGTTCCTCCCCGGGAAGGAAGGGGAGTCTCCCCGGATCTGCTGCTTGTTGGGTCCTTGCTGGGGGAGCCGTGCCCCGACTGGGCCGCAGATCACAGTTTATGGCAACCCCGAGCTGAGAGCCCGCGACTCTGGTCCGTATCTGCAGCCGGCTTCCCCGCCCCGACACCTGGCAGCTCTGCCGCACTCAGGCACCCCCGGTCTCTCTGTGACCCCAAGGGTCCTGAGACCACACTGTCCCGGGAGGATTCCACCCCCCGCTTAGCCACTGCAGCGGCGTCCCTCTGCCGAGCCAACTTTTAAAAGGTCCGATTTTGTGCTCCGCGGCTCTAGCACTTGCCAGAAGCGGCCGGCGGAGGCCCCTCCCCCGCCGTCTATCCTCCCGAATATCGCCTCGGATTCACTTCTCCGGACGTCCTACCTTCCAGTAAGTGGTCGCTTCTCTGTTCAGAGAGTTGTTGCTACTCTCCTGTTCGATCTCCTGTTGAGTTCGTAGGTGTTCAGAATGGTTTGATCCCTATTCAGCTGAATTCCTGAGACCAGACAAAATCTAGGTCTCCTACTCCTCCGCCATCTTGCTCCGCCCCCTCACTTTTAAGACATTTTCTATATGAGCAAAGAAAATGTTTTATAAATTTCCTCAAGTAACACAATCCCCCATTGTGACCACTGAACTTTGGACCAATATTTCAGTTGTTTCTCATTAGTATGCCCATCTCCCGGGCCCTAGGTGGATTTTTGTTCCAAACTTGTCTGGGGCAGGACAGTAACCAGGGAAGTGATATTCAGAGCTTTGGGAGACCGCATTTATTATAAGTGCAGTTTCTGGAAATACAATCAATTTAGAAGATCGGAGTCACTGTTGGGGATTTCCAGGTAGGCCCAGCTGATTCTGCAACCCCCAGGACTGGCCTGCATCTGAAATGCCTGCTGACCCACCAGCACCCCCAGCACAGCTAAGAATCACCGAGTTCATACTCTATACCAGTTGCTTTGTATTCATTAATTTGTTTCTTTCTCATCATAACCACATGAGGTAGGTGCTATTATTGTCCTCGTTTTAAAGATAAGGTTTAGGGAAAGTAGGTGATTTCTTCAGGAATACACAGCCAAAAAGGGGTTGAGCCAGAACTGAAATATAGGCAGTCTGACTCTAGAAACCTTGCTTTTGGTCACTAGCCCAAAACTCTCTCCAAGGCTCAGTTTCAGCCCAGGATGCTCCTATTCAAAGGTGCTTGTGGTCTGAAGAAATCTAGGCTTATATTGGCCCAGATCTTCGCTCTAGTTGCCAGTGCAACAAACTGGCACAGGAATTTGGCTCAGAAATGCCTCTCACTCTAGGTAGGACTATCTGGCTTACATTGAATGGTTTTGTGCTGGCCTACTTTGAAATGTTTCACTAAAGCATCATTAAATGATGCTGCACCAGTCATATACTCTGGGCACCTAAGAGCAACAAAAACACACCCACCCACCTGCAAACATTTCAAAAGGCTTTGTGATTACGTTTTCTGTATCCTAACCACTAGCCAAAAAATCATTTCACTGTTTGCCACAAAAGACTCATGCTCTTCTTGACTCTCTGCTAGGACTCATACTTGTTCTCAACTAAATGTTGCTCATCCTTCGTGGCTCAAAAGATATGCAAGCTTTCTCAGTTATCCTAGGTAGAAATGACAGTTCTATATTTTCATTGTGACATTTGTCATTCATTATCCTCCTCAGAGCTATTTTATTCCTTCCTTATTTCTCACCCCTAGCCATAAATGCATGTTTTATCATACCAAATTTAGTCTTCCGTACCCCACAGTGCTTTGTCTGTAGAAATTCAGCAAACTTCTTTTTTTTTTAAATAAATGAAAATTGAATGGGTGCATTGAGATACCATGATACAGGGCACTGTCAGCACATTTCGAGAGAGGGATTGATAGAAGGAAACATTCATGAAACAATTGAACAATTTGGTGTTGTTTCTATAAAGCAAGTGCCGTTACTCAGAGAACATGATATTTCCATGCAGCATTGCCAAACCCATATGTAACTCCTCTAACAAATCTTCGTAGAATCCAACTATCATACTCCATCCCAATAGAGGTATTTAGAGACATGAACAATAAGACAAAAATGAAATCACCATGGGATATTTAGGATAAAATACCTGCCTCCACACACGGACCTGCTTTGGAAGGTACACAAGGACCCTAATATGGAGAGAGGAGATTCCTCCATCTAATTTCATTTTCTATTTTGTTTTATTATTTTTAAGATTGATGTATTTATTTTAGAGAGAAAGCGTGAGAGCGTGGGGGGCAGAGGGAGACAATCCTCAAGCCGACTCCGTGCTGAGCGTGGAGCCCAACTCAGGACTTGGTTTCAGGACCCTGGGATCATGACCTGAGCCAAATCCACGAGTCCGACGCTTAACCAACTAAGCTACCCAAATGCCTCTCACTTTCTATTTTAAGAGCCAGTTCCCAGATGTTCTTTCCTGTCAAAGGCATGCGTAAATCCTACTTAACTAGGGCCCATGGTGGAATAATTTAACAATGACTTAAGGGGTACCGCAGTGTCTCTAAGACTTCCTTGGACTCCTTCAGAGTTGTGGGAGATGCAGATCAGGTGGTTGTTTAGGATTTCAGCCTCTCGGGGCTCCTGATCACTCTCTAGTACTTGAATCTCAGCCTCCTTTTCCTGGACACTTGAACATCGCCTGACCACAGACAAGAGTTCCTGTGGCATGGGCATGGTGTAAAGGTATGTAAGGCAGAATGTAAATATATATGTTTATCACGGGGGATGTCCTTCTCCCACTAGTATCCGTAGCGAGGTAGCCGAAGGCCAACATTTTTATCAAAGACTCCTTGGTGGCTTTCAAATCGGGTCAAGGGAAGGTAAGTGAGATGTATGAATGTCATCCAAGCGTTGTGAAAACTGACGACAGCATTCTCGCGGCGCTGAGCGAGTGCACGCACTTCCCTAGTGAGTGCCCCGGGGGCCCTTCTGCTCCCACAGCTGCACTCCGGCTCACACGCTGACTTCTGCTCTTCTACACGGGCCATTCCCATCCTGCTGCCATGTTCTTGCAGTAAATGGGATTGACGTGGCTTTTGTATCCCAGTTTCCATGGACTGGGGAGATAGCCTCACGGATTGCTTTAAATAACCTCCCCTTCCCCGGCAAGAACACCAGCTGCTTGCATACTCCAGAATCCACCTGCCGCGGGGTGCCCAGTTACCTGCCCCTCTTTGGCCTTTTCAGGTGACAGGGTCCCACGCAGTGGCAGACGAGTCTATTTTTACAACTCCCTTAAATTTTTATTGTGAGTTTCAACTTCTTTTCTTCCTTCCTACACTTCCCCAGGACTGAAATAAATTCTTTGTTTGCTCAGAAGCTTTCTTTGCCTTCTTCAGAGAGCTCTCACAATCTCCATTCTTGAGCTTTCCCAGTTAAATAGGGGAGAGCATTTTCTCTTTTCTTCATTTTTCTAGCAACTCTTAACATTTTGTCTGGACACTCTGTGTTGGTTCACTCAAACCCCCTTATGTACTCTATTTGGGAAAGAAGAATTTTGGAAAGCTAAAAGTTACACTTCCCACACTTGTTTGATGCCAGGATTCTAGATTGATGCAATCATGAGAAATTTGAAAGGCAGGGGTGGACCGAGTTCATCTTCCCGCAAGTTTTGGGTGGTGCTTCCAGCAAGCGAGTTCATGGGAATATGAAGTCCCCCCAGCACCCAGCTGGCGTCCAGTGTGTGGACCTCTGGCCATTGAGAGGCAATGATGGCAGAGGAACTAGTTTTAGCTTCTTATTTCCAGCAAAGTTCCGCTGTGGTGACCTCAGAGATAGTAGTTCTATTTTTCTGTTCTGTGTGTGTTGTTTGGTGTAATTCCAAGAGGTTAAACCCAGACCTATCCTTTCACAGATCTTGCAAACATCTAACTGTATTAATTGCCTTTCTGCTTAAAATATCTGGAGTTGTTTGTGGTTCCTGCACCCACCCTGACGGACACGTTTCCCCCATGCTTGGATAGAAAGTATGACTTCCAGAGGCCTCCAGACCAGTCTCTCTTATAAAACAATCTCAGCTCTCAGCACCACACCAGACAGTGTGATCATGACATCAACCAGACTCTGGCACACTCTTCCATGTTTATTTGCTTTGGACTTGCCCTTGACTCTGGTCCCACACCCTTCTTCTCACCTCCTCCCTGACTCCCTTTCTTGCACCCCAGGCTTAAATGTCCTCTCTGCCTTCCTTCAGCCACCAGAGCTAAGTTAACTCTTTCTACCATACCTGGGACACAGTTGTGTTGCTGAAATGGTTGCCCCACATTGCAGGTGTGCATTCAGATTTCTGTCTCCTCTCCTAGAGGGTTAGTTCCTTGAACTCGGGCGCCTTGTCCACCATTTGCTCTCAAATGTCTAAGAAATGAATAATGATTACCTAATAAAATTTTGAAAGAGTAAATGGAAATTACTCATGGCTGCCCATTGACTTTATAGTATTCCTCTCTCTCTCTCTCTCTCTCTATATATATATATATATATACACACACACACACTTTTTTTTAAAGATATTACTTATTTGTCAGAGAGACAGAACACAAGCAGGGAGACAGGCAGGCAGAGGGAGAAGCAGGCTCCCCGCCAAGCAAGGAGCCCCATGTGGGACTCAATCCCAGGACCCTGGGATCATGACCTGAGCCGAAGGCAGCGGCTTAACTGACTGAGCCACCCAGGCGCCCCTGTCTCCTTTATATTTGATACACTTTGCAACTGCATGTAAATAGTAGTGGCTATTGGATGACAGTGCTGTCCAGAAATGAATGAAGTAGAGCATTAAAACTTCCCACCCTCATAAACAGTATTTACAGATGTTTTATGGCTATTTTACCCTGTACAAAGCATATACATTTGAATATGGGCTGGTTTATAGCATAAATTCTCAGAGGGGAGATATTGAATCTCTTTGGCTTATTTGACAGAGATACTGTACATGAGTCCTTCAAACATAACTGGAGGAGAATAATTTAAATACTCATGGTAAGCGAGAGACTTTCATCAGAGGCTTTTTCTATTCTGTGCTTTAACACAGAAGTATCCATATTTGTTGCTTTATGTGTATGAAGAACATGCTCGAGCTCACTACAAGGGGCAAAATTATAGCAGATGGCAATTATACTGCTTCTGAAAACTGGTATTTCTTTTTATTGGGACTAATATGTGAATGTGGCATGGGAATTTTATTACAGGACTTCTGTTAATACTGAAATGTGCTGCTCAATTTCTGCATAAAAGTTTACTTTCTACTAACTTTCTCCTTCTATCTGATAATGTTCCTTTAAAACACCAAATAGCAATTATGGGAATGCCAAAGCAAAGAATGTATAAAAGTTTGTCTTTGTTTTAATAGAATTTGAAAGAATTTAGTTTTTCTGACAGCATTGACTTTTAACTTTTTATTAGAAGAGATGTTATTCCAAAGAAACATTAAAGTAATTTTTAACTGAAAATTATAACCACTATTTCATGCTTTTATGTTTTCTTTCTCTCACACCCAAAGTCAAAAGTCAGTAAGGAGTACAAAATATTTATTGGAAATGAATGTATAAAATAGGGCCATAATGGAATACTGACAGATTTTATACTGTTTTCATAACCATTGCTAAGCTCCCTAAAGAAATATATATTCCCTCCAGGAGAAAATACACACCAACTGTTTTTGTCAGTGTGTTCTTTTCACATGAAGTGCATTCATTCCAAGCTGATTTTACCAACCAGAAATCTTTGCATCTTTGACAATGAAGGTTGGAGTTTGCCCAGTTATTGGACAATATGCACAGTGTCAACATCCACATGCGCAGTGAATTCTTGCTGCTTTTATGTTAACTAAATATCTACTACATATGGGTTCCATTTTACAGACAGGTTTCTTCTATGATTTTAATACTAAGTAAATTGAAACTACTTTAAAAATACATTGATTAAAATTAATTAATTTATTTGACAGAGAGAGACACAGTGAGAGAGGAAACACAAGCAGGGGGAGTGGGAGAGGGAGAAGCAGACTCCCCACTGAGCAGGGAGCCTGATGCGGGGCTCGACCCCAGGACCCTGGGACCATGACCTGAGCCAAAGGCAGACGCTTAACAACTGAGCCACCCAGGTGCCCCACACTGATTTAAATTTAAACCTTTAAATGGTCTGTCATCATTGTGGCTCCTCTGAAAAATATGAACCTTTTCACACAAAATTTGATTTGGGTGTCAAGACCGATGACCTGTGACACACATACCAAAGATCAAAAGATTTATTTCTCATATAATGAGACACTTGGAGGAAAGCAAGGAGAATTCCCTAAGTAGACCCCAAAATAGCTTGGGAGAGCAAGAAAGGAGATTGGTTTGGGTTTTTTAACAGGTGGTTAGAGGGTGCACTGGGATAGAGATTCTCTAGTGCTATGCATGCCCTGTTGGTGCTAGAGGAGAGAGCATCCGAAATTACTCATCAGCTCGCGCACCTGTGGGACTTAAAGGGAGGCGAGACAGGTTAGGCTTAAACCTTGTCAGCAATCCGGTTTCAAAACACAAGTAAGAATCTCTAATACTGTCATGCCTGTTATTGTCTCTATTTACTTATATGGAGCTCCCTTGGGGAATTCACAATCATTTGCATCATACAGCCTGACCAGGGTAGCAGCATGAGCAGGAGCTTGGGATATAAACATGTTGAATTCACCTGAGTGGTGTTGTTTGTCTGTTTTCACACGGCTATAATGAGCACTGAATGAGAATAAATGAATACAAAAATGTCTGGTGCACAATAGTTGATCATTACCAGTAACAATTACTATGTTTTGCCGGAGGTTTTCTGTTTTGTTTTTAATTTTTTTTATTAACATATAATGTATTATTTGTTTCAGGGGTACAGATCTGTGATTCATCAGTCTTACACAATTCACAGCGCTCACCATAGCACATACCCTCCCCAATGTCTATCACCCAGCCACCCCATCCCTCCCACCCCCTCCACTCCAGCAACCCTTAGTTTGTGTCCTGAGATTAAGAGTCTTTTATGGTTTGTCTCCCTCTCTGGTTTCATCTTGTTTCATTTTTCCTTCCCTTCCCCTGTGATCCTCTGTCTTGTTTCTCAAATTCCTCATATCAGTGAGCTCATAAGATACTTGTCTTTCTCTGATTGACGTATTTCGCTTAGCATAATACCCTCCAGTTCCATCCATGTCGCTGCAAATGGCAAGATTTCAATTTTTTGATGGCTGCATAATATTCCATTGTATATATGGACCACATCTTCTTTATCCATTCATCTGTCAATGGACATCTCGGCTCTTTCCACAGTTTGGCTATTGTGGATATTGCTGCTATAAACATTGGGGTGCACGTACCTCTTCAGATCCCTACATTTGTATCTTTGGGGTAAATCCAGTAGTGCCATTGCTGGGTCTTAGGGTAGCTCTGTTTTCATCTTTTTGAGGAACCTTCGTACTGTTTTCCAGAGTGGCTGCATCAGCTTGCACTCCCCCCTAACGGTGTAGGAGGGTTCCCCTTTCTTGCTGGAGGTTTTCTTAAAGGTTGAATCCTCTGGCATTTATGGCAATTTGGGTGCTCTCATTACAAAGCAAATAAAAAATAAAATTTAACCTCTGCCAAAGATAAACAAAGCTGGATACTAGTGAAAATAGGAAGGACAGATATTAATCAGCAATAACTACCACCATAGGGAAAAGAGTTCAGCGTGAACTGAACTCAAGTTTGATTTGTACAGATGTAAATGCATGTTTTAAAGGGAAAATGGAATGAAGGAGGGGGTGATCTGCAGTTTGAGCAGAGTCAGAGGAGCAAAGGGGGACTCGTTCCTGTCAAACCCATTTGGGTTTGTAAGCCGGCCCTTATCAAAGTGAAGTCCCTACCCTCCCACAGAGAAGGGGAAACCAGGGCCCCATCATAAAGTGTTGACTGGAGCAAACAGTAAATTCGTTTGGCAGCCTTGAGCTTTCCCAGGCAGGCCTGTGGGGGGGGGGGCGCGGGGAGGGAGGCTAGGGTCATCCTAGGGATGTGGCCTCTAGCCCTTAGAGATGATGTTAGCATTTTTTTTAAGTCTTCATAGGTCAAGGTTGAGGCCCAGTTGAAAAGAGGGTTTAAAGGATCCTACCTGTTTGGTCAAGAAGAGAATCTTTGTGACCTCAAAAAGGAATATTAGAGAAATGGCTCTTGCAATTTTTATACTAAATTTAAAAGCTGTTTAAATTGATTGCTAACATAAATTTAAAAAGTCTTGTTCAGAGGTAAAAATCTCGGCATATAGAGTCATTCACTTTAATATGAAGTTGAAACATGAGGTTTCTTCTTTTGGAGAAAGGTTTACAAAGGCAGTTAAATAATCTTTATTTTGAAGTGATTATAGATTGACAGGAAGTCATGAAGAAATGTACAGGATGTACTTGGTCTCCCCCAGTGGTAACATCTGATGAAATTATAGCACAGTATCAAGCCCAGGAAATCAATGTTGATCCAATCCACAGAGCTTATTCCAACTATGTGAGTTTTATTCTTGCATAGGAAAGTCAGTATTCTAATTTCACAGTGATATGCTGCATCTAAAACAAAGGGCAGAAAGTCTCATTGGCCGTGCCCAGCTTAGGTGAGTACCTATGATTGAGCCTGAATGTTTCCTGTACCTTTCATTCTACCATTGCCATACACCAGGCTCAACCCTTCCCCTCATCCTTTTGTCTCATTTTGCTTCAATTTTTATTTTGACAAAATTTCAGACTCTTGTAAAAGTTGTAAGAATTGCACAAAGAATTCCCATATACCTTTTCCCCCAGATTCCTCAAACATTAATACTTTACTACATTTGCTTTATCCATTCCTCCTTCTACCTCTACCACTTTCTCCACCTACAAACATACACACACACACGCACGCACACACACACACATACATTTTACCCATTTCCTCCTAAATTCTTCAGTGTCTATTTCAAAGCAAGGACATTGGTTTTTTTTTCTAACCCCAGTACAACTGTCAAAATCAGGAACCAAACACCAATACAGGACTGTTATATCCTCTACAGACCTTGTTCAGATTTTGCCGATGTACCAGTATCCTGTGTAGCAAATGCATTCAGGTGTCATGTTTCTTTAGTCTCCTTTAATCTGGACCACTCCTTCAGTTTTCCTTTGTCTTCCATGACATTTACATTTTTGAAGAGTACAGGCCAGTTATTTTGTAGAATGTCTGTTAATTTTGGTTTGTCTTCTATTTCCTCTTCTATTCCCTTGTGATTAGATTCAGGTTATGCACTTTTAGCAAAAAAACTACATAAATAATATTATGTTCTTCTCAATGCTTCATATCAGGAGGTAAAAGAAGTTTATTTGTACTGTTATTGGTTATATTAATTTTGATCATGTGGTCAAGGTTGTTTAGAGAGCTTTATTTAATGCAAAGTTATTACTTTTTGTTTGTATTTATTAAGCTTCTGTGGACATAACCTGTCTTCCCTCCCCTTCCTCCAGTCCTTTAAGTTTCAACTCAAATACTGCTGCTTCTACCTGACATATCCTCCCCTATACACCTAAATTCCTAAGCACTTAACTTCATTATAGTATTTGTTGCATTGAAAAGTAACTTTTTTTCCCTTTAGTACCTAGGAGTTTAGAAACCTTAGTCATCAGGGACTTCATCTTATTCATCATTGAATAATCTAGAAAATGTGTTGGTTTTCAATAACTAGTAATTGAAAAAGTTAGTAAATGAGCAGTTGAATTCCAGGAGGCAGAATTAAGTATAATTATTAATTAATAATTAAGAGGTATTATCTTTTCCATTTTATAAAGAATACTGAAGGTCAGCACAGTATGATTAAATTATGACACCAAGATTTTAACAGAACTGTTCAATATGTAACAATTAATATTATTGAGCTCATTTCCTTTGAGTCCAGGAGACTACTTTAATTTACTATATCCCAAGAACGGAAGGACTTTTTTACATTGAGGTTCACAATCCTAGATGGATTAGAAACTGTTTTGTGACTGTTGATAGTACACAACTTAGTGGACTCCAGCAGCAAACACTATTATTCTCTCACACATGTTTGGGGGATATTTTGGAATCAACCCATCTAGACTGAGCTCAGCTGGGCTAGCTCAAAACTTCAAGTTGGATTCAGTTATGCTCTATTGATCTTTCATTCTCTTGGACCAGCAGACTATCCCAAAGCAGAAGAACAAAATAGGGGCTGGCCATAATTGCACTGATTCCTGACGCTAATGTGCAGAAACAGCACATTGGAACTGACTTCCCTCTACTGACTATTTGCCAATGCAAATTATATGGCCAAGCCTAGCCTCATTAGCACTGGCAAAAACACTCTATCTCTAGTCAAATGGCAGGAGGTGTGGATCCAAGAGGGGCAAAGAATTAAGAAGAGTAATGGGGAGGGAGAAATCAAGATGGCGGAGGAGTAGGAGACAGTATCATCTGGTCCCAGGAACTCAGCTAGATAGCTATCAAATCATTTCGAACACGTGCAAACTCAACTGGAGATCTAAGAAAAGACTGGCTGTAACTCTACAAATAGAAAAGTGACCACTTTCTGCAAGGTAGGAGGTGTGGAGAAGTGAATCTGAGGTGATATATGGGAAGATAAACCATGGTGGGGAGGGAGCCTCTGTAAGCCAGCTACTGGCAAGTGATAGAGCAGCAGAGCCCAAAATCAGAACTTTTAGAAGTCTGCTCCTGTAAGGGACATCCCAGCCTGAAATGTACTCAGTTAGCTAAGCAGGGCAGAATCCTAGCTGGGGCAGTGTGGTCTCAGGATCCTTGGAGTCGCAGGAACACTGGGTGTGCCTCAGTGTGGCAGAGTTCCTGGACATTGGAGCTGGGAAGCCAGTGCAATCAGTCAGACCAGGACTGGGTTTTCAGCTCAGGGTTGCCATAAACCCCAGACCACAGTGCGGTCAAGTGACTGCTCTCCAAGCAGGGGCCTAACAAGCGACAGAACTGGTGAGACCCCCCCACCTTCCTCCCTGGAAGGAGCATGCAGGAGTGAGCCACAGGAGTCTGCAGGGTTTGGAGACTCCAAACGGGGGTCTATACCTGAGAAATGCTTGGTCAGAGGCCGGGTGAGCATGGAGTGAGGTAGGAGACCAGGAAGAGAGGAGTGATTGACTGCTTTCCTCTGGCACACACAGGAGTGGGGCCCCTGGGCTTTCTGCTATGGAAAGCCATTTTCATTCTCATCCTCTAAAGTGGTATGGAAAGCCTTCAGGGAACAAAAGCCACATAGAGCAAACCAGAGCAGATTACTTAGCCTGGCTCCCTGGCAAGGGCAGTACCATTTTGCCTGGGACAAAGACACTTGAGAATCAATGCAACAGACCCCTCCCCCAGAAGATCAGCAAGAACACCCAGCCAAGACCAAGTTTACTGATCACTGAGAACTGCAAAACTCCAGGGTTAGGGGAATATAGTATATAGAATTCATGGCTTTTCCCCCACAATTCTTTAGTCTTTCCATTTTAATTTTTTTCTCTTTGAACCAATTTTGTATTTTATCAACTCTTTTTTAAATCTTTTTTTAATTTTCATTTTACAGTTACATTCTATCCCTTCACTGTATTTAATTTTATTTTTGTGTATATATATATAAGTTTTTCTTTCTTCACAATTTTGGTATGCAGTTTTTTTTTTTTAAAGATTTTATTTATTTATTTGACAGAGACACAATGAGAGAGGGAACACAAGCATGGGGAGTGGGAGAGGGAGAAGCAGGCTTCCCACTGAGCAGGGAGCCCGATGCGGGCGGGACTCGATCCCAGGACCCTAGGATCATGACCTGAGCTGAAGGCAGACACTTAACAACTGAGCCACCCAGGCGCCGTGGTATGCAGTTTCTTTTAACAGACCAAAATATACCCAGAATCTAGTGTATGACTCTGTTCTCTTTACCTGCCTGTTCTCTATTTTTTCTTTGTGTTTTGTTTTGTTAAAGTCTTTTAAAATTTTCACCTTTACAGTTATAGTCTATCCTTTCAGTGTATTTAATTTTATTTTTGTATGTATATAAGGTTTTCTTTCTTTACAATTTGGAGATGTAGTTTCTTCTAACAAACCGACCAAAATACACTCAGGATATAATGTATTGCTCTGTTTTGTTCACCTGTTTATATCCCTTCTTTTTGTTGTTTTTCTTGTCCATTAATTTTCATTTTTACAGTTACATTCTATCCTTTCACTGTATTTAATTTTATTTTTGTACCTATATAAGTTTTTCTTTCTTTATAATTTTGGGATCTAGCCTTCTAACAAATGGACCAAAATACACACAGGATCCAGTGTATTGCTCTATTCTGGTCACCGGTCTGATTATATTCTCTTTTTTCTTTCCTTTTTTAAAAATTAAAAAAAAATTTTTTCAGTGTCAGGTCTCTTCTGATTTGTTTAGTGTATATTTCTCTGGGATCATTGTTGCCATTTTAGTATTTTGTTCTCCAGTTCATCTATTCTTCTCTGGACAGAATGACAAGATGGAAAAACTCACCTCAAAAAAGAACAAGAGGCAATACTGACTGCCAGGAAGCTAATCGGTATGGACATAAGTAAGATGTTGGAACTAGAGTTCAGAATAACACTTATAAATATATTGCTAGGCTTGAAAACATAGAAGATACTAGATAATCCCTTTCTAGGAAAATAAAAGAATTAAAATCTAATCAAGTCAAATCAAAAAGGCTATTAATGAGACGCAATCAAAAATGGAGGCTCTAACTCCTAGGATAAATGAGGCAGAAGATAGAATTCATGATATAGAAGACAAAATGATGGTGAATAAAGAAGCTGAGAAAAAGAGAGAGAAACAACTGGATCACAAAGGGAGAATTCAAGAGATAAATGATACCATAAAATGAAACAATGTTAGAATAATTGGGATCCCCAAAGAAGAGGAGAGAAAGAGAGAGAGAGAGAGAGAGAGAGGCAGAAGGTATATAGGAGCAAATTATAGTGAAGAACTTCCCTAGTCTGGGGAAAGAAACAGGCATCCAAGTCCAGGAGGAATAGAGAACCCCTCTCAAAATCAATAAAAATAGATCAACACTCCGACATATAATAGTGAAAGTTGCAAATCTCAGAGACAAAGAGAAAATCCTGAAAGCAGCTCAGGACAAGAAGTCCATAACCTAGAAGGGTACAAATATTAGATTGGCGGAAGACCTATCCACAGAGACCCAGCAGGCCAGACCTGGCATGATATATTCAGGGTGCTAAATGAGACAAATATGCAGTCAAGAATACTTTATCCAGCTAGGGTGTTATTCAAAATAGAAGGAGTGATAAAAAGCTTCCAGGACAAACAGTAATGAAAATAATTTGTGGTCACCAAACCAGCCCTACAAGAAATATTAAAAGGGATCCTTTAAGCAAAGAGAGAGCCCAAAGATAACACAGACCAGAAAAGAACAGAGACAATATACAGAAACAGTGATTTAAAGGTAATACAATGGCACTAATTTCATATCTTTCAATAGTTTCTCAGAATGTAAAATGGGCTAAATGCCTCAATCAAGAGATACAGGGTATCAGATTGGATAAGAAAGCAAGGCCCATCAATATGTTGTCCGCAAGAGACTCATTTTAGGCCCAAAGACATATCCAGATTGAAAGTGAGGGGTCGAAAACTATTTATCATGCTAATGGACAGCAAAAGAAAGCTGGAGTGGCAATCCTTATACCAGACAAATTAGATTTTAAACCAAAGACTGTAATAAAAGATGAGGAAGGACATTGTATCATAATTAAAGGGTGTATCCAACAAGAAGATCTAACAATTGTAGATACTGATGCCCCTAACATGGGAGCAGCCAATTATATAAACCAACTAATAACAAAATTAAAGAAACACATTGATAATAATATAATCGTAGGGGACTTTAACACCCCCCCCTCACTGAAATGGACAGATCATCTACAAGGAAGATCAATGAGGAAACAAGGGCTTTGAATGACACACTGGACCAGATGGACTTCACAGATATATTCAGAACATTCCATCCTAAAGCAACAGAATACACATTCTTCTCAAGTGTACATGAACAAATCAGATCTCAACCGGTACCAAAAGATTGGGATATTCCCTGCATATTTTCAGACCACAGTGCTTTGAAACTGAAACTCAATCACAAGAGGAAATTTGAAAAGAACTCAAATACATGGAGGCTAAAGAGCAACCTACTAAAGAATGAATGGGTCAACCAGGAAATTAAGGGATTTAAAAAAACTGATGGAAATGAAAATGAAAACACAACTGTTCAAAACCTTTGTGATGCAGCAAAGGAGGTCCTAAGAGGGAAGTATATAGCAATACAAGCCTTTCTCAAGAAACAAGGAAGGTCTCAAATATACAATCGAAACTTACAGCTAAAGGAGCTACAGAAAGAACAGCAAATAAAGTCTAAACCCAGCAGAAGAGAAATAATAAAGATTAGAGTTGAAATCAATGAAATGGTAACCAAAAGAACAGTAGAACAGGTAACAAAAGCAGGAGCTAGTTCTTTGAAAGAATAAGACTGATAAACCCCTGGCCAGATTTATCAAAAAGAAAAGAAAAAGGACCCAAATAAATAAAATCATAAATGAGAGAGGAGAGGTCATAACCAACACTGAAGAAATACAAACAATTATAAGAACATATTATGAGCAACTAGATGCCAACAAATTGGGCAATCTGGAAGAAATGGATGTATTCCTAGATATGTGTAAACTACCAAAACTGAAACAGGATGAAATAGAAAACCTGAAGAGACCCATAACCAGCTAGGAAATGGAAGCAGTCATCAAAAGTCTCCCAACACACAAGAGTCCAGGGTCAAATGGCTTCCCAGGGGAATTCTACCCGACATTTAAAGAAGAATTAACACCTATTCTTCTGAAGCTGTTTCAAAAATAGAAATGGAAGGAAAACTTCCAAACTCTTTCTCTGAGGCCAGCATTATCTTGATCCCCAAACCAGACAAAGACCCCACCAAAAAGGAGAAGTATAGACCAGCATCCCTGATGAACATGGTTGCAAAAATTCTCACCAAAATACTAGCCAATAGGATCCAACAGTACATTAAAAGGATTATTCACCACGACCAAGTGGGATTTATTCCTGCGCTGCAAGGGTGTTTCAACAATCAATGTGATACACTAAATAAATAAAGGAGAAGAACCATATGATCCTCTCAATAGATGCAGAAAAAGCATTTGACAAAGTACAGCATCCTTTCTTGATTCAAACTCTTCGCAGTGTAGAGATAGAGGGAACATATCTCAATATCATAAAAGCCATCTATGAAAAACCCACAGGGATTATCACTCTCAATGGGGAAAAACTGTGAGCTTTTCCCCTAAGGTCAGGAACACGGCAGGGGTGTCCACTATCACCACTGCTCTTCAACATAGTACTAGAAGTCCTAGCCACAGCAGTCAGACAACAAAAAGAAATAAAAGTCATCTGAATCAGCAAGGAAGTCAAACTCTCACTCTTTGCAGATGATATGATACTCTATGTGGAAAACCCAAAAGACTCCCCCCAAAATTGCTAGAACTCATACAGAAATTCAACAAAGTGGCAGGATATAAAATCAATGCATGATAATCAGTTGCATTTCTATACACTGACAATGAGGCAGAAGAAAGAGAAATTAAGGAGTTGATCCCATTTACAATTGCACCCAAAACCATAAGATACCTAGGAATAAACCTACCCAAAGAGGCAAAGGATCTATATTCAGAAAACTATAGAACACTCATGAAAAAAATTGAAGAAGAAACAAAGAAATGGAAAAATGTTCCATGCTCATGGATTGGAAGAATAAATATTATTAAAATGTCTATGCTATCTAGAGCAATCTACACATTCAATGCAATCACTATCAAAATAGCTTCTACTTTTTTCAGAGAGCAAATAATCCTAAAATTTGTATGGAACCAGGAAAGACCCCAAATAGCCAATGGAATCTTAAAAAACGAAAACCAAAACCGGGGGCATCCCATTCCCAGACTTCAAGCTCTATAACAAAGCTGCAATCATCAAGACAGTATGGTACTAGCACAAAAAATAGACACATAGATCAATGGAACAGAATAGAGAGCCCAGAAATGGACCCTCAACTCTATGGTCAACTACTCTTTGACAAAGCAGGAAAGAATATCCAATGAAAAAAGGACAGTGTCTTCAGTAAATGGCGCCGGGAAAATTAGTCAGCCACATGCAGAAGAATGAAACTGGACCATTTTCTTACTCCATGAACAAAAACAGACTCAAAATGGATGAAAGACCTAAATGTGAGACAGGAATCCCTCAAAATTCTAGAGGAGAACACAGGCAGCAACCCCTGTGACCTCGGCCACAGCAAATTCTTGCTAGACACATCTCCAAAGGCAAGGGACACAAAGGCAAAAATGAACTATTGGGACTCAACATAAAAAGCTTTAGCACAGCAAAGGAAAAAGTCTACAAAACCAAAAGACAACCAACAGAATGGGAGAAGATATTTACAAATGACGTATCAGATAAAGGGCTAGTATCCAAAATCTGTAAAGAACTTATCAAACTCAACACCCAAAGAACAAATAATCCAATCAAGAAATGGGCAGAAGCCATGAACAGACATTTCTCCAAAGAAGACATCCAAATGCCCAAGAGACACATGAAAAAATGCTCAGCATCACTCAGTATCAGGGAAATACAAACCAAAACCTCAATGAGATACCACCTCACACCGGTCAGAATGGCTAAAATTAACAAGTCAGGAAACGACAGATGTTGGCGGGGATGCGGAGAAAGGGGAACCCTCCTACACCGTTGGTGGGAATGCAAGCTGGTGCAGCCACTCTGGAAAACAGTAGGGATGTTCCTCAAAAAGTTGAAAATAGAGCTACCCTATGACCCAGCAATTGCTCTACTGGGTATTGACCCCAAAGATACAAACATAGTGATCTGAAAGGGCACCTGTACCCCAAGGTTTATAGCAACAATGTCAACAATAGCCAAACTATGGAAAGAGCCTGGATATCCATCAACAGGTGAATGGATAAAGAAGATGTGGTATCTATATACAATGGAATACTACTCCGCCACCAAAATAAAAATGAAATCTTGCCATTTGCAATGACGTGGATGGAACTAGAAGGTATTATGCTAAGCGAAATAAGTCAATCAGAGAAAGACAGCTATCATATGATGTCACTTATATGTGGAATTTAAGAAAGAAAAGGTTCATGGGGGAAAAGTGAAAAATTAAACATATCAGAACAGGAGACAAACCATTAGAGACTCTTAATCATAGGAAACAAACTGAGGGTTGCTGGAGGGGAGGGAGGTGGAGGGATGGGGTGGCTGGGTGATGGGCATTAAGGAGGGCAAGTGATGTAATGAGCACGGGGTATTATATAAGACAGATGAATCACTGACCTCTACCTCAGAAACAATAATACATTATATCTTAATTGAATTTAAATTTAAAAAATGAAAAAAAGAGTAATGGGAACAATGGTGCATTTACCAAAGGAATACAAACACAGGAATGCATATATGCAAACTTTGAGTTGAGGAGGGACACGGCAAGATGGCAAATCATGTGAGAGGTCTCCTGAGTGTGTGTGTGCTGGAGTACAAGCAGGTTTCCCTGTGCTCTAGCTGAGTCCATATTCTTACTTAGATTTAGAGGTCTTAGCTACCCTAGTGTCTACATATGTGTGCAACCTAAGGCATTTAGACATTTTGATGTTCACCATCCACCCACCCTAATTCACACAGTTTTAGCGAGGATAAAATGTCACACATGATAAAAAAAAAAAACTGAAAAGTTACAAGTACTGTACAATGTCATTCCTACTCTTTTGCTCTTCAGTCCAGATATAAATTGCTCCCCAGATCATATGATGATACCCATTTCCAGAACAATAGAAGTTACTTCCTGAGTAGAGACACATCAAGGTTTATTGGACAGAAAAAGTAAGTTCTTCCATTTATGGAATTCCAAGAAAAACACTAGAAAGTGTCCTGTATGTCAGGTAATTTTTCAACAATTAAAAAAAGAGAAAGATGAAGAAAATTCCAAAAGCAAAGCATCCTTCCCTGTAGCTTCAGTTGCCAACAAATATTTAGAGCTGACTTCTTAAAACATATATTTGCTGAGTGCTACTTGAAAACCAAATTATATCTCAAAACAATGCCATCAAGCAAAGAGCATAATAAATTCTGGTAAAGTTCACCAAAGGTCTCGACCTGCTTCACAAAGAGCAGACAAAAAGTATTTTCCTCAGATATGTTCACATTCCTTCTATCATTCAAGCCATAACTACAGAAGTCATGGTCTGCTTTTATGGATCTATGGGTCTTTTGGGCAACAGAAAACCAACATTTAAGTCTTTAATATGAGAATGCGAAATAACTGCTTTGTTCTGTCATCTAGCCATGGTAAGCCTTTACATCCAAACAAAAGACAACCAAACAATCATTTACCAGTTTTTTTTTTTTAATCAGGAAAAAATAACAGCCATTCTTAGTTTTAAACAGAGTGTAAAGAAACTATCTACTCTAAGAGATAAAAGGAAAAAGATCACAGAGAGCCAAAGCGATGCTTGTAAAGGCCTTTCAAACTCAAGAAAGGTGTTTATTATCTTCATAATCTCAGTGACCCCAAGATAAAAATGTGCACATATTCATAGCCTTCAAATTACAGATCTGCTTTCTGTAGTGCCAAAATTCCATTCTACTTATTTGCAGTCATCTGTTTCTCAGACATTTTCCTTTTTTTTTCCCAGTGGAGTCCCCATGTAAAGGATGATAGTCTCAGAGTTTCTAAGCAGCTTCTTTGAATAGATTGGTCTCTGGTAGAACCAAATGAGCCTAAATTTGATGCTCACAGACACTCTTCTTGGAATAGCGCTCTTAATTCCCCTCTCCTTCTCAAACTTAAATGTTTTCAACAGGTACCATAAGCATATGTTCAAGACTGGCTCGAAACATTTTCCTAGATTTCATTTTGGTGATTTGCATCTTACAACAAACATATCTTGTGCAAATATAATGCCTACAGAGCATGAAGCGTGCCAGTCTTTCCCTATTACATCTCTAGCTTCTCACCTCTCTGAAAGTCAATGTTAATACCAATTATTTTAAGCACATAGTAGAGTTCGCCTCCAGAGCCAAATAGGTCTCTGGGGAAAATGCAAATGGATAACACTCTGGTTTTCTTTTGTAGAGAATGAAATACCTGCGCTTCTAGAACTATACTTGGATCTCAGAAAGTTTGTCTCCTCCTTAACCTTTCAAGTGCCATGTCATTTACAGTGTGGGTCTTCCAGATGACAGGCTCTGCAGGAATAACAAGAATATCATAAAGCTTTGCTTATGAACTCTTGAGTTGTGCACTGAGGCTTTATTCTTTTCCTTTCTTCCTCCCTCCATCCCTCCCTCCCTATTTCTTTTCCTCCCAAATTTAATTATGGGATTTGATTTACCAAACAATAGATTTGTTATATTCCTTGTTGAGTTTATATTTTGCCTATAAAGAGATTTTAAATTTGTTATCATAGAATAATTGAGAGAGAATCTTGAGTGTTCATCTAAGTCATTTTCCAGGACAGTATTACATGATTTTATTTAGTCTGTTCACCTTGCCTTTTCTGTGTATCATCTTTCAAAATTACCATGTACTGGTGGTTTGCTGGTATAATTCTCACAAAATCAATCTACATGTGGTATGGATTTTATAAGTCAGGGTTTCTGATATTATAATGATATTTTCAAATGTAAAAACAGTAGACTTACTATCTCCTTTATTGTAAAAAAACAAAATTTGCCACTTTAACCATTTTTGTGTGTACCGTTCAGGAGTGTTTAGCATATTTATATGGTTGAAAAAGATCTCCAGAACTTTTTCATCATGCAAACTCTATACCCATTGAACAATTCCTCTTTTCCCTCTCCCTTAGCCCCTGGCAACCACCATTCTACTTTCTGTTTCTAAGAATCTGACTACTTCAAAAACCTCATATAAGTAGAATCACACAGTATTTGTCTTTTTGTGACTGTTGCGTTTCCCTCAGCATGATATCCTCAAGATTCACCCATGTAGCATGTGTCAGAATGTCCTTCCTTGTTAAAGCTGAATAATATTCCATTGTATGTATGTACCACATTTTGTTTAACCATTCCTCTGTTGATGGACATTTGAATTGCTTCCACTTCTTATCTATTATGAATAATGTTGCTGTGCACATGGGTGGACATAAATTGACTATGTCTTATAAAGAACAGAGCTATATGATAGGAACTTTAAAATGTTTCAGTCATCAGAATTAAATCTTGGGGGTGTTTTCTTAGTTTCTGCAATACACAGTAAAGAAATATTTTCAATTAAATACACTGCCCAACAACTTGTAATGGAGAATAACAGAAATAATTAGATTAAAAATTTATAAATTAAAGCTATCCTTATTTACATGGCACAGGGCATTCTTGCAACCTGAAAAGGAAATGTATATAAGGGAGGTACATATGAAGGATTATTGGGGTACCTTCCTCCCCAACAGAGGCCAAAAGCTAATCTTCACTTTATAGATTAAATACACTCAGAGAAGGGGTCTGGTTGCTCTTGGTGGCCCCCTGAGAATGACTGTTACTCAATCATAGTACTTCTCTGATCACTGAGTTATCAAGAGTCACTCTAGGAACCTGAATCTTTGTTGCAGCTCCAGAATTATCCATAAAATCTCTTTTTCCTATCCATGACCAGTGATTAAACTTAAGGAGTCCACAATAAAGAGTAAACAGAAAGTGTTGGCTTAAATGTTATTCAAGGACGTACTCATGCCTGCTTTACAATACCATGATAAATGTTTATACAGTGATTATACACTTCCACACTACAGTTGACCCTTGACAGCAAGAGTTTGAACCATGTGGATCTACTTATATGCAGATTTTTTTATGGTATAGTACTGTAAATGTATGTTTTCTTCCTTATGGTTTTCTTAACATCTTTTTCCCAGCCTGCTTTATTGTAAGAATAGAGTATATAACACATGTAACAAAAAATACGTGTTAATTGACTGCTTATGTTATTGGTAAGGCTTCTGGTCAACAGTAAGTTATTAGTAGTTAAGTTTTGGGGGAGCTAAAAGTTATACAAGAGTTTTTGACTGCATGTGGTCAGTGTCCCTAACCCTCGTGTTGTTCAATGGTCAATTGGATGTTATAATAATCTGATTTGTTATTGGTTTCCCCTTTTAGACCACAGGATTCTTGGGAACAGTTTTTATGCTTTATTCAGCTAGGTATCCACATGCGATGTTTATTTACCCATAAGTTGGACTAATAAGATACAAAAGGTGACACAAATTTCAAAGCCATTGAAGTTTTTTTAAAGGGCAAGGGCCTGTAGCATGCGCTTATTTCATTACTTACTGGTAGCAACCCACATATGAGGAGGTTCAGACATACAATCTAATCAGAAAATAGCAATAGATTCCATTGTAAATGAATTTGCCTTTGTAAGACCAAGGAAGCAAATTCCTGACACTGATTAAGAGAAAAGTGTGCATCATTAGTAAAAACAAATGACTCTTAGGCCCTTCAAACATTATTTTGACCCACATAAGTAACACGCATACCTAATTATAACCAATCATATAGCTGGTAAAGTGGTTTAGATACTATAGAAAAGTGATCTTACCAGAAAGCTTTTTTTGATGTCTCATATTTCAATTTTTATGTATATGAAACATGATTTATACAAATGAACTTATTAACTGAGAATTTTCATTGGTATGTGTGGTTAACAGAAAAAAAATAAAAGTTATTTCCTTGATCCTGCCTTTGGTAATAACCCAGAGCCATTAGAATCTCATTTACTCTCCTGGAGCAGTATCACCAGGGAGCCATGCTTTCTGACAGGAGAAAATCCTGTCTTTACTGGGAAAGCTACAACTACTGTGTCATAAATCAAGAAGCTCTAATGGGTTGGGGGAAGGGAGGCTGCTGTAAGGAAACATAATTAAACCACTCTTTGAAGGCAGTGTATGAAGGTAACGGAATCCATTTATCCCTCCCATGAACTTCACTCTTATGTGTGTTTGCTAAGGCTGTATCAGAAAAGCAATTAGAGATGTAGCTTCTGCAGTTTGCTTGCTATCACTGAGGAGCAGCTAATGTCCTGTAAACACTTCTCTGTTATCTCATTAATTGAAGAAACACAACTCAAAAGGGAAGTGTGTTTACTTTCACGGTAATTAAAAGAAATATCTAAAAGGCTGGGGACTCAATATCAACCTGCCTGCCTTTGAGAAAGAGTGAATGACCTTAAATTTCCATTTAGTGTTAAGATATATAAATTCTCAACGGGAAGCTCAGAAGGGATCAAGTTAAATGTGTTAGATATAGGTTTGTCCTGTAAAGATTTGTAATTTCAGGAAACATTGTCTAGCACATAAAAGAAATATTTGTATCCTTAGACAAAGGAACTTCAAACCAGTAGCCAAGAAACATATAAGCCATCTAGCAAATGTTTTGATGGTAGAAATGAAGGCTCATGAGCAATTCAGGAAAAATAGAGTAAGAGTCAAAACTGCTCCTCATCTGGAGTTATCTGGAAAGACTTTGAGATTAGGTGCAATTTTAAGAGCTCTATAGTTTATGAGGGTATTGGAATTGGTGACTTCTATGCAGTACATCCTGCATTCTAGAAAGATACAGAGACACTAATATTTTAGACTGCAAAGAGATTCTTAGAAAACAAAAACTCAAAACACTCAACCAGATTTTCTCCAAGAATAAATTATGCCCTGAAGCACTGCAGCAATAATTTATTTGAATGGTCTGAAATAATGCATGTGCTTCTCATAATACCTAAACCGTGAGTGAAAAGAAAATGGGATTATTTATATATCAAAGTACTTTTGGTGTAAATTACCAACAGTCAGATGCTCAGTAAATTACCAACAGCCAAAATAGAGTATATGATTACAGCTTAGCTCCACAGCCTTTTCCCTGTCTGCATTAGAATCCCAACTAACTCCATGGAAAGGACTTTCTGGGTCAATTTACTTTAAAGTCCCAATCTCATTAAAGATGCTTTAAATGTGCAAGTCTATCTTAATTTTCTCAAATCATTTTTATTTTTTATTTTTTTAAATGTTTCTTTTATTCATGAGAGAGAGAGAGAGAGAGGCAGAGGCAGAGGGAGAAGCAGGCTCCCCGCCTATCAGGGAGCCCAATGTGGGACTCGATCCCAGGACCGTGGGATCATGACTTGAGCCGAAGGCAGACGCTTAATCATCTGCCACCCAGGTGCCCTCAAATCATTTTTAATGAGTTGTTTACAAAAGCAAGAAACTAATGGATTTACCTGCTTTTACCTCTTATATAATATATACAAGAATATCAAAAAAGCAGTAAAATACAGAGGACTTGTGAATGGCTAATTCAGGGTGGTGTTCAGTCTATGTTTAACAGGGAATATCTTTAATGTTTTCTTCAAATACTTATGAGACTCTGAAGTGACATTCTCAGGCAGTCAAAGTACAACGTAAGTTAAGTAGCAAGAATCTAAACATAAAGTTATGTTAATAAAAATGGTCACCTAGCCTTTCTATGAATTTGGTAAATGAGTATTGTCAAAAATAAATCCGGGGCGCCTGGGTGGCTCAATTGGTTAATCGACTGCCTTTGGCTCAGGTCATGATCCTGGAGTCCCGGGATCGAGTCCCGCTTTGGGCTCCCTGGTCAGCAGGGAGTCCGCTTCTCCCTCTGACTCTCTTCCCTCTCGTGCTCTCTGTCTCTCATTCTCTTTCTCAAATAAATAAAATCTTTAAAAAAAAAAAAAAAGAATAAATCCTAGCCATAGCTCCTTTGCTAGCATAACTCAATCTGCTATATAATGTCATGAGTTCACCAAACAGTTATAAGAACTACTTGGATAATTCTTTTTTCTGTGACACAATTACTTTAGTCAACTCTTGGGGTTATGTAAAAACTAAGAAAAGTAGGCAATGATACGGGAATTGGCCTAATTTTCTGTGATTTAATCTTTCTTCCTGGGCTCCTTTGCCTTCTCTCAGAAAAAAATTATGAAGAGTAAGTCTTGGATCCTTTTCAATTAAACCAGGTTTCAGACCCACTTACTAGAAAAGACAGAAAATATCCCAATAGATCATGTACTGTATACTTTTATTTTTACAATTAATATCTCTAGTTACATAAGAAAAAAATAACTTAGAGGGAAATCAAGTGCTTAAATGTGGAAGAAGACAGGGTTCCAGCTGGGTTTCTAAAACAAAACCTTACCTTTTGGTTTATTCCTCTATTGTGAATACTTTGGCCTATCTCAGATTCCCCTTTTAAAACACAAATCCTTGTTGGATTGGGTTATACGGTAGTATATGAAACCCTCTCATTCTGGACAGCATTTCTATGAAGAGGGCCTTACTTCATTTTACAGTTTCAAACAGGGAGATATAAAACCCAACTGAGTACTGAGACTTAAACCCTATCTTCTGACTCCTAAAACTGGATTTTGACCACTATATCTGACTTAATGTCTTAATGGGAATTATTTAAAGAAATGGGAATTTTAACGGAAAGATTGACATGATGGATTTGGACTTTGTTGTTCTCCTCTCCCATCAAAGCAAAAATTATAGTCCAATTCATTGAAAATTGATTGGGCATATCCTATGCTCAGGGCAGGGTGCTCAGTGCTGCAAGTTACATACAGATGGGAAAAGTCGGTCCCTGTCGTCAAGTAATTTCTGTTTAGCATGAAAAATGAAAATATAATTCAACCAATCTGTGACAGTCCTATATGTGGAGGCCAGCAGTGTATCTTGTCCTATATAGGTGTCATTAGGGAAACAGGAAGTGCTGTGGGGCAGGGACAAAGGAAAGAGTCCTATACTCACGAAGGAGCCTGAGGGAGACATGGTGACTGAGAGAGATGAGATTTACAAGAGAAGGTAGAAAGGAGTCACAGATTTTCTTCACTTCCACAACATTGCTTAAAAGAAATAGAACTCAGTTAGCCAGCATAGAGTATATCGTAAGTTTTTGTTGTACTGACCATAATAAAAAAAATTTTTTAATTTTTGAAAAAAGGAAATAGGACCCTTCTTTTGGTATCTCTGTTTCCTGTATGAGTAGGCTTTGTGTGGCAAAGTCTTTTCCACCCGGAAACAATGTTAAGGGCGACGACAAACCGTCATGGGGAGAGTGTGAGGCAGTTGAATGAAGCCTGAGGAGACAGGAGCCCACTGATGTTTAACGAAGCCTGAGGAGACAGGAGCCCACTGATGTTTAACGTACCCTGGAGGGTAAGAAAACTTTTGTCCCCTCCTCTCTCTGCCTTCAGGCCATGTGCTTCTGAAATCTCCCTGACAAACCTTCCTTCTCTCCTGCTCCCCCCTCCAGCAACACTCATAAACCTGAAGCTCAACATATTTTAGAATTGACTTATTTGAATGGAGGATGGAGTTTATGGAAAACAAAAGGGAGTATTGTTTTTGGACTACCTGGTTCTTGCTAGCATATTGAAAGTATTCCCCGAGGCATGAGGTGAAATAAGACAGGACAAGAAAATAATCCAAGGGAAAAAGGGAGACAAATAAGTTTAGAAAGGTATATATGTCTCAGGGGAAAAGAGTACAAAGTCATCTGGTTTGGGAAGGAAAAATGAGAAAAGTTAGCAACCCAGGGACAGGAGGAGTTTCCACCTGTGAGCAAGAAAGAATATTTTCCTAGTTTGTAGTACTCTTCAAAGTACACAGGAAATAGACCATCAGTTTTTAAACCTGTCCTCGAGGTTGCCTCTTTCTAACAGTTTCTTATACATAGATTTTCTCATTTGAAAACTAGTTTATCTTGGTAACATTTACCACTTGCTGACTTTGTCTTCCCTTCCTGTGCTTTCAAAAATGTGGAGATTATATTACCCTAGGAAATCATATATGCGGCATCACATTGCGTCTTTGAAATGTTGCATGTAGAGCTTGGAGATAGTCTCACTATGAGCACGGAACATAGGATATCTCAAATCCATTCAGGCTGCTGTAACAAAATTCCACAGACTTGGGTAGCTTGTAAACAATAGAAATTTATTTCTCACAGTTCTGGAGGCTGAACATCTGAGATCAGGGTGTCAGCATGGTTGCAGACTCCTCCAGGTTGTAGACTTCTTTCTCCTTATGTTTCGCGTGGTGGAAGGAGTGAGCGGCTCTCTGGGGTCTCTTTTATAAAGGCACCAGTCTCATTCATGGGGACTCTGCTCTCATGACCTAATCACCTCCCAAATGCCCCACCTCCTCATAACATCACTTTGGGTATTACATTTTCAACATATCAATTTTGGAAGAACACAAATATTCAGACCAGAGCATGAGAGAACTCACAAAAGATTATTCCCCCCAAGGATGACTTTCCATGCTTTAAAATAACTTGTGTGACTTCATAATAGAATAAAGCATCCAAAAAATAGAAAGGACAGGGTATTTGGGATTGAGAAGACAAGTTAAGTGAACATTTGAAGATACGAAGGGATTCTAATTCTCTCAGTTCAACATAGAATTTATTAATAATTATACTTGCTAAGGAAGTTACCATTTTTAGCTCCCCCTGAGCGACAAACATTTTGCACTGTTTGGTGATTTTATTAAGTTTTTTAAAAATCTGTAAGTTGAACCATGTTATTCTCAAAAGACACTGAAGAAATGGGTCTCTGAGAGTTGACATAGTAATTAGAAGAATCAAGCTTTGAATCCAGCATTGTCTGATACCTAAAGTCTCTGTATGTTCATACTTCCAAGCTAACAAACTCAGAGGTCTACAGGACTCAGTCAAGAAGTGGGAGGGTTAGATCGGCGTTGGCAATTCTCAAGTTGTGGGGGGTGGAGATTATAGTGCTTCACCTACCTAATAGTAGCACAAAAAAAATTTTTTTAAACATTAAGTATGCCCCAGAAAGGAGGGTAGGGGAGAGAGTTGCCCTGGAGGTCACCAGTTTGTGGCTTCATCATAGTAAACTACTTCATTAATTTCATCGCTTTAATATAGACATGGCCTTGAAGTAATTTTCACTTGGGTTTAATATTTGTTTCTCAAATAAAAGTCTGTGTTTACCTCCTCTCTACAATAAAAAAGTAAATGCTTTTATCCTTAGCAGGAAAGCAGCTTTACAAAATAAGCAAATATGCCAGTGGTGTTCAGATTCCTTTTTCCACTGATATTCTTGCTAATATGTCATAAGACACAGTGGCTGCCCGTGAGTTTGGCAGAATGCCACAAGGGAATACAGTACCTAAGGCCTGAAGTTTAAACTTTCTGCATGGAACACTCACCATAACCACCACACAATCCTAGAAGCCGTGATAGACATGTACCAGTTGCACAAGTTTGAAACCTTGTATGTGTGCTGACATTATCATTGTTCTGGGACACTGCATGGATTGAAGATAGAGAATAAAGCATTGCCACCGCATTCGAAATACACAAGTGTTAGTTCAAAGGCGGGGGGCGGTGGGGGAAGATGTGGAGGAGAAGACAAATGTGTGATAAGAAAAGTATATAAATTCTTTGCACATCGAATAAGCTTTTGAGGAACAGTTGTTCTTTATATAAAACATGCTTTCTAAAGTAGGATTAAGACTTGATTTATACATGTTTGGCAAGATTATTGAGTTTCCATAAAACATCCAATTTGGTGAATACTGGACTCGTCAGAAATATCCACTTGAATCAGATATGCTCTTTTGTTCATATCCTCTGCCCACAGTTGACTTGTCCCTACATTTAGAATCAGATATAATTTCAGTTGACTAAAACAAGATTATATAGAAATATGACAATAAAGGAACATGCCACACAATCTATTATTTTAATTACACAAAGAAGGAGAACACAATAAGATTTGTCTGCTAACAATAGTCTCAAAATGAAAAGGGAAAGCACATTGAGGAAAATATGCCTGTGTTCTTTATTATTGTTGTGATCACTAAAACATTTCCTCATTGTTTTCGTTTCCTTAAGATTTTTTTTTAAATAATAAAGGATTTGATAAGGGGTTGATATCCAAAATATATAAAAAATTCACACAACTCAATAGCAAAGAGACAATCCCATTAAAAAGTGGGCGAAAGACTAGACATTTCTCCAAAGAAGACATAAGAATGGTCAACAAGTACCTGAAAAGGTGCTCAACAGTATTAATCATCAAGAAAGGCCAATCAGAACCATGATGAGCTCGCACTTCACACCTGTTCAAATGATAATTATCAGAAAGACGAGCTAAGAAGTGTTGGTGAGGATGCAGAGAAAAGAGAACTCTCGGTGCACTGTTGGTGGGAATGCAAACTGGCGCAGCCACTGTGGAAAACAGTATGGAGGGGCCTGACAAAATTAAAAATAGAACTACACCATGATCTAGCAATCGCACTTCTAGGTATCCTTTCAAAAAATGAAATCACGATCTCAAAGACAGATTGGCACTCCCATGTCCCTTGCAGCGTTATTCTCAATAACAAAGACACAGAAATGACCTAAGTGTCCATTGAACAATGAATGGATAAAGAAATTTTGGTATATACACAATGGAACAGTACTTGGCCACCAAAAAGGAAATCCTGCTATGTGCAACAACACGGGTGCACCTTGAGCGTATTACGCTACGTGACATCAGTCAGAGAAAGACAAGTGTTGTATGATGGCACTTCTATCTAGAATCTAAAAAGACCCAGACTCATGGATACAGAAAACAAATCGGTGGTTGCCAGAAGTGGGGTGCAGATTGGTGGGAAAGGTGAAGGTGGTCAAAACAATAGAAACTTCCAGGGCGCCTGGGGGGCTCAGTCGTTAAGCGTCTGCCTTCGGCTCAGGTCATGGTCCCAGGGTCCTGGGATCGAGCCCCGCATCAGGCTCCCTGCTCCGCGGGAAGCCTGCTTCTCCCTCTCCCACTCCCCCTGCTGGTGTTCCTGCTCTCACTGTCTCTCTCTGTCAAATAAATAAATAAAATCTTTAAAAAAAAATATATATATATATAAACTTCCAGTTATACAACAAGTGAGGCCTGGAGATGTAATGTCCAGCATGTGACTCTAATACTGTATTGTGTACTCAAAAGTTGCTACAAGAGGAGGCATTTAATGTTCTCACCCTAAAAACAAGAACAAAGAACATAGTGAGGTGATGGTTGTGCTAACTTTATTGTGGTAAATATTTCACAATATAACACACATATTAAATCATCACATTGTACAGCTTAAACTTATACAATGTTTAATGTTTATTATCAAGAAGGGAGAGGAGGAGCTTCACGAGCACCTCAAACTTAACATTTCTATTCAAGCTTTAATTATTTTTTTTTCTCGTTCGAATACTTCAGGAACATTCTAAGTGGTCTTGCTCTCACTATTCTTCATTACCTCCAATATATCCTCTCTCCTGATTCCATAGTGTTTTTTCCTAAAACAAGAAGCCAGACATCTCACCCCACTATTCAAATCAAGGCAAATATCAAATCTTACCTAGCTCCCCAATGTGACATACAGGTCTTCATAATTAGGCTCCCTCACATTCTCCCTACTACTACAGTATGCACCCCGTGTCTCACTGCCCCTCCTGTCTCTCTGGTCACATCATACTATTACAAAGTTTGATTATACCATGCTTTATTCATCCCCTTTTGTATGACATACACTATCTCTTTTGTCAAGATAGTCCATCCCCTGTGACTTCACTCTACTACAAACTGGGGAACTTTGGTGACTTTGGGAACCTCTACTCGTCCCCCAAGATACAGTCCATATATCACCTCCTCTCTAAAGCTTTCCCCAGCCACTTTTTTTTCCTTTCTCTTAGGTTGCCATATAACTGTTACTAAAGTGATAATCCTGTAAAATGTCTTCTTGTTTCTCCATAGGAAGGTGAGAAGACTATAACTCATTTGTGTATTATCTAGTGGTCTGCTAGCGCTGGCTAATACCAGAATCTCACCTCATCATTGTCTTGTGACAGATGATCATAAAATATTCAGTACTTTGGAAGCTGTTTGTTCAGTTATTAGTAGCTTGAAATTGATTGTGGTATGAGTACTTACACCACAAAATTGACCAACACCACGTATAAGAACTCTTTTTTTTTTTTCTTGAAGAGGTGGTTTGTGAGCATATCTGGGTTTATCCACCCTAATCTGACAGAGTCCCTGTGTATTCAGTGGAATTGCTTGAGTTATTAATGTGATTTCAGTTAGCTGAAAATTACTTGGGCATAAATGAAACAAAGTTAACTATAGGAACAATGGTATAATTTTATATATTATGATTTGAATTATAATCGGATTACAAAAAATAAGTATGGATTTCAACTTTATAAGTACTTGGAGATCTTCTTCCAAGGCAACATGATTGGTAGGCCAGGTAATAAGTGGCTCAGTGCAGGGATGTTTGCATATTTATCTTTAGGTCATTATACATGTAGGATCTGGCATGTGGTTGATCCTCATGAAATTCTTATTAAGCACATTTCTACATGAAAAACCATAGAGTATATTTCTCTCTGTGAAGGGTTGGCTATTTTTATCCACTCATATAGAATCACTGCTGGGAAATGGCAGCATCCATATGGTAAAATTTTTGTTCTAAAATAAAAAATTAAGTTGGTTTAAAGCAAATAAGAAATTGCTGTTTCTCCAGGGCTTGGAGCTTGGTGCTTGACTTGTAAGAATATTATATATTGAGCATTTTAGTTGTTTGCTTATTTTTATAGTATCTATATATATTATATGTAATAACCATATTTACATATTAACTACTTATAATTTATATAATATCTTTTTTAAAAAGATTTTATTTATTTATTTGTCAGAGAGAGAGAGCGCACGCCCACAAGCAGGGAGAGTGGCAGGCAGAGGGAGAAGCAGGGTCCCTGCTGAGCAAGGAGCCCAATGCAGACTCGATCCCAGGACCCCATCGACCCTTAGCTGAACGCTAAGTCGGATGCTTAACTGACTGAGCCACCCAGGTGTCCCTATAATTTCTTATGGTGAGTAAATATACCTATGTTAGTAACTATAATATTGTAACTAAACAGTTACTTAGAGTAGATGGGAAAAATATTTATGTACAGGATAACCAAAATTTTTTCACTTACATTTGTGTTTAGCTTTTTATCCATTTCACAAGTCATATGTAAGTTACATTACTGGTTGTCAGTTTTCACATCAGTATCACCAGAGGAACTGTTTACAACAGTGGCTCTCACTGCATACAAGATGAAATCCACAGAGACATACGCAAACCAGCTCAGGCTTACAACTACCATTTTGGATAAACTTTGTCCAACACATTCATTTTAAAAATGGGGAAGTAATGCCAAGACAATTGTTACAAAAAGTTGACTTGAGACGGATTTTAACTTAGATGATTTTAACTTAGATGATTGTTAAATTGTCATGTTTAATGGTATATAAGCTTTTGAGTGTGTGTATGAGTGTTGGCTATAGGGAAGCTAAGAATGCTATTCAGGAATTATTAAAACCTAGAGAACAAAAGAAGAAACACTGTAAACTTGAGGAATCTAATTAGCAATTCAGTCATACACTGGGTGCCCAGAGAGAGATTACCACTGTTTGAATGACAAGCAAGTTACAGACTCAAGCCAACAGCTCATCATTGGGTGATTGAATATGCACTTTCCCAGATTATTTATTTTGGGGGGAGGTATGTGTGTTCTTTATACATTGTGTGTTTTATCCGTTACTGTTTGTTTTATTAAGTAATTTTGAGGGGCGCCTGGGTGACTCAGTTGGTTAAGCATCCTACGTTTGATTTTGGCTCAGGTCATGATCTCAGGGTTGTGAGATTGAGCCCCAGTTCAGACTCCATGCTGGGCATGGAGCCTTCTTAAGTTCGTCTCCCTCTCCATCTCTCTCTGCCTCGCCACCCCCCCACCTCTCTCTCTCTCTAATTAAAAAAATAAAATAAAATAATTTTGAACTTCCTACCATAACAAAGCAAGATCACTTTCTGTATTGTCCTCTTATTTCTGATTTCATATTTTATGATTGTGCAAAGTAAAGGAAGATCATTAATAAACAATTTTATCAAGCTACTTTACCATTGGTACATACTAAGTGTTTGAAAAATGATTCTCAACATATAAATGATTCTGTCACACTTGAATATTTTTCCTATAAGCTGTCCCATTTCCTCCATCTCTAACAGAAGGAATTTTGGAAATCTATTTCAGATCAATTTACCTGAACCTTGAAAACTCTTCAAAGAGGGTCTTTTTCACATATCTTATTTTGGGCAGAATATTTCCCCACAAATTTTCCCTTGATTTTTCAGGAAAATCAAGATATTCCTTATAACTTAGGTTAAATATGTCTCACAGCTTACATTTTAAATTTATGGCCATAGAATATAGAGTCTAACTCAAGTAATACTCAGTTTATCATAGTGGATAACCACTTCCAAACTTTCATAGTCCCACCGTCTCAAGTCAACTTTTTGTAACAATTGTCTCAGTGGGGTTAATTACATAATTCAAGCGGTAGACTTGCTGGAATAAAAAAAGTATCATTAAGTTCTTATTGAGGGTAGAGACCATCATCTTTATCTCATCAGCACTTAGCACAATGCCATGCACAAATAAATTGTCAATAAATGTTTATCACTTTCAGTTAGATTAAAAAAATGAGTTCTGCAAAACAAAAATGAACTTGGCTCTCCCACAGGGTTCATGTTTTTAAAATGTCTTTTAGTTATAGTCTGCATAATTATATTTTAATAAATATTTCTATACTATTATATTAGACATGTATTATCTTCTTTTTTAGTTTATCAGATTACTTAACAAAAATAAAGTTTGCTTTCTTTTTTTAATACAGAGACAATTTCAGAATCTTCTTTCAACTACTTAATGTTTATTGACAACTGAAAATATTTTTGTACTAAACCTCCAGGGCCTAAAATGCTTCAGGAAAATAAATCAGGAACAATTACCCATTTGTTACAATTCCCACATTGTAACCTACTGCTGACCAAACACATGTGCACTATTGTCCAGTATTGAGAGAAAGGGAAGGTTTGCTGAGATTCTGACTTAATTTACTTCTTCCTTTAACTGTTGCTCATGTGAGATTCTTGAGAAATAATGAAGAGTGGAAATAAGTAGCCATCACAAAGCCACCATTACACTTCTATTTATTTTAATGGATTATAAATTATTTTTGTACCTCAGGAATAACTAAAGATGAGTGATTTAAAAAGTAAAAGATACGTATGAAATAAAGTGGAAAATAAAATTATGCAAAAAAGTTTTTTTAGTTCATTAGTCAGAATAAAATTTTATCAGTTAAATGAAACTGATAGAGCATTCTCAATTGAGAATTCTCAATTCTTAGAAAAGATTAAGATATTTTATATAATTTTGTTAAATTATCATCTTTATTAATTATGTAGTTTAATTCTGCAGTCAGCATCTTCAGTGATAATGAACATCTTAAAGCTTGACTCTAGAAATGTTTATAATAAAATTCTTCAAATACCCAATTGTACAAATATGATATATACTTTTAATTATATTTATCTCCTGATTTTTCCTCTATTGTTCCATTATATTCATTGTCATCTTTGGTAGTACTTTGGGGTGTATTTTCAAGTTTCAAATGTTCAGATGTAGGTTTATACTGATTTTAAGATACTAATGAATATTTAATTCCCAGATAGTTAGATGTGTTATAATATGTAATTTACATTGTAATAAGACAGCAAAATGCAATTAAATTGAACACAAGAATCAGCTGCCTATCTTTATTCCAGACCATAAAATGTTTTAAAATGCTTATAAAAATAAAAATTTTAAATATAGTCTTAATGAAATAAAACTTTCTTATAGGAGTAATATAAAGAGCTAAGCAACAATTTACTTCACTATCTAAATAGAAAGGGACTATATATAAGCTGATATAACTATATCTGAAAATATTTACATGTAAATAGGTAGATAAATAGAATTTTATTAATAAGACTATCAAATCAGAGGTAGAAATCTAGAAATTCATTCTACTTCCTGCTTCCTAAATATTATTTTTGTTTTGTTTTGATTTAGATTTACATTAGTCTTCCATGATAAAAATACTAGTAAGTTGTGTGTAGTAATGCTTTGAATTAATGATAATACCATACTCAACAAATATTTACTGAGCACCAACTATGGTCAGGCACTAAACTAGACTCTGGGATACAGCCATGAATAAAATAAGGTTCTCTGTCCTTGTGAAGTTGTATGTACATATGTGTATTGAAGGGGGTTTGGGAAGAAGGAGGGCAGATAATAAAGTGATTGACATATACGATATTTTGTAAGTTATCTAATATTATGATAAATGCTGTGAGGGATGGACAAAAGGAAACATTGGGAGTGCATGGCAATTTTTATCTTGTGGTCAAGAATGGCCTCATTTAGAAGCTAAGATATTGGGGGCGCCTGGGTGGCTCAGTTGGTTAAGCTTCTGCCATCAGCTCAGGTCATGATCCCAGAGTCCTGGGATTGATCCCCGGGTCAGGCTCCCAGTTTAGCAGGGAGTCTGCTTCTTCCTCTGGCCCTCCCCCTGCTTATGCTCTCTCTTGCTCACTCTCAAATAAATAAATAAAATCTTTAAAAAAAAAAAGTTGAGATATTGGTATCAACAGAAAGACAATGAATCTTATGGACGTGCATATGTTGAAAAAGACCACGATAGGTAGAGGGTAAGTCAGAGCCAAGGCCCTGAGGAATGTGTCCAGGATGATTAAGGAATGGCTCCAGTATGATCAGGACTGAAAGAATGAGCGGCAAGGCAGTAGGGAATGACATCAAAAAAGTAACATGGGATCAGAGCAGATTTTCCTTTTACTCTGAGATGCAAAATAATTTGAGGCTGTGAGCCAAGAAGTGACACAACCTGTTCATTTGAACAGGGTCACTCTGTTGACTCTGAGAATAGACCATAAGGAAGGCAAAATGGGTAGAAGTGAGAGAACATTAAAATAATCCAGTTAAGGGATCATAGTGTCTTTCGGCCAGAATACCACCAGCGGAGGTGGTAAGGTGTGGTCAGATTTGGATATATTTTGAAGCCAAAACCAGCAGTTTTGCTGATGGACTAAATGTGTGAGAATTAGGGGAGTCAAGACTGTGATTTCAAACCCAAACAACTAGAAAGGTGGAATTGCTATCAACCAAGATGGGGAAGACCGTAGGTAAATTGGTTTTTTTGTTTGTTTTGTTGGGGGGAAAATAACACTGGAGCTCATTTTTGGACATGTTGCACGATACATAGATGGATGGATAGATATAAATTTGGAGTCCCAGGAGAGGACCAAGTTGAAGATATAAATTTTGAAGTAGTCAGTATATAGATTGTTTTAAAGCTATGGGATTAAATAAGATCTTCACTAGAGAAAATATAGATAGTAGAGAAATTCAAGGACCCACACTTGAAGCAGTCCAGCCATAAAAGGCCTGTCAGGCACAGAGGAAACAGCAAAGGAAGCTGAGAAAAAGTGACCAGTGAGGTGAAAAGAAACCCAGGAAGTGGGGAAGGGTCTTGGAAGCTGAGTGAAAAAAGTGGTGTTCTGTGTTTTTGTTTTTTAAGATGGAAGACATGCTCACCTACATCAGATGCTACCGAGAGATTAACATGGAGGCTGCAAATTAACTGTAGGATATAGCAATGGCATGGTTGACAAAAAGTAGTTTTTATGGAGTAAGTGGAGGTAAAAACCTCGTTGCGTTGGTTTGAAGGGGGGCTGGCAGAAAAGTTGGCAGTTGGGAGAAAATAAAATTTCCGAAGACTATTGCTACTAAAAGAGACACAGGGGGCGCCTGTGAGGCTCAGTCATTAAGTGTCTGCCTTGGCTCGGGTCATGATCCCCAGGGTCCTGGCATTGAGCCCCACATCGGGCTCCCTGCTCAGCAGGGAACCTGCTTCTCCCTCTGCATGCCGCTCCCCCTGCTTGTGTTCTCTCTCTCTCTCCCTTTCTCTCTCTCAAATAAATAAAAAAAAGAGAGAGAGAGAGAGACACATAAATGGGACCAGGATAAGAAAATAGAGTTAAGAGAGAGTTTCATTTTTAGATAGGAGAAATACCATGTTTGCTGATGGGAACGATCTGGCAGAAGAGGGGAGAAAAGATGATTTAAGGGGCTGTGGGGAGATTTGCTTTAGCCACATTTTGGTGTTCAGTGGAGGAGCTGAGTTTAAACAGCAGCACGAGTATTTCAGAAACAGAGACACAGGGAGAGCAGAGCACAGAACAGATGCTGGGCTGAGCATCTGTCACAGAAAGAGCTTGTGGAGGGTCTCTCCTAGAGGCATCTGTTTTATCAGTTGAATAGGAATCCAGATTATGAAATGAATGTAAGGGTAAGAAAGGAGGTTTGGAGGCTTGACAAGAGAATGGAGAATATGAAATAGTCATCTAGTTGAGTATGAAAGGGAATGTACTGCGAGAATGCATTATAATTCCTGAGCAGCGTTAAAAACCCACTTGAAGTTCATTGTTGTGAACTGAGAGGGTGAATATCAAGAGAGCAAACCATGTAACATACTTCTTGCTGTGTGTTTCGCTCATTGGTCTGATTCCCAACCCTACTGAGGAAGCCAAGAGATTTAACTGGCATTCGGGGCTCCTCAGGTCCAGTGCTGGTCAAGAGACTGCCTTTTATTAGGAGTGGGTACAACAAAACTCAGGGAAATTGCAGAGTTGAGTTGTGTGGGGGATTGAGACATGGAGACTTCTAATTATTCTAATGGTTTGAGTACAGACTCTCTTCATTCACTCAACCAGTATTTACTGGGGGCTTTAGGCACTGAGAATACAGTAGTAAACAAAAAATGTAAGAGTTTACAATCAACATAACTTTACAAATTCTCAAGAATATATATCTAGAAGGAATATCATCCCAGAAGGAAGGTCTAAGATACAAGTGTAAATGGTAAACGAAGACATGTTCCCTGAAAAAAAAAAAAAATCCACATAAAATAGTAATAATGCTTAATTTGTGGGAATAAATGAAAACAGAAATTCTGTACAAGAAGGGACTATCAGAGGTGCCTGCCTGGCTCAGTTGGAAAAACGTGAGACTCTTGATCTTGAGGTTGTGAGTTCAAGCCCCACATTGGGTGTAGAGGTTATTAAAAAAATAGATAAATAAACAAAACAAAAGAGAAAAGACTATATTTGAGAGGAGTTGTCAGCCTTCATTGGTATCATTGTCCCAACAGAGAGTAATGTTTCATGTGTCTCTCCTGTGCTGCTTCCAAGATTGTTTCTTTGTCTTTGGTGTTCAGCAATTTGACTATATGTCCCATTGTTGTTGTTATTGTTGTTTTGTATATGTTTGTTTTCTCCAAGCTTGCTTAGAGATAACTGAATTTGCTGGATCCCAATGTTTACCGTTCATCAAAGTTTTGAAAATCTTGCTCATTCTTTCTTTAAATATTTCTTTTGGCTATTCTCTCTTTGTTCCTTCTGGAAGCATAATTACAAAGGACATTCAGATGTCTTAGAGGTCACTGAGACTGTTCACTCTTTTTTCCATTTTTTTTCCCTTTTCCAGATTAAATACTTTCTAATGACCCATCTTCAAGTTCACTGACTGACACTTTCTTCTGCAATTGCCAATTATCTGTTAAGCCCATCCTATAATTTTTTTTTCATTTTAGATATTGTACTTTTCAGTTTTAGAATGTCCATTTCATTGCCATTTCTATTCTGCTAAGATTCCTCATCTGTTTATGTATCAAGACTATCTTTTCCTTTTAAATCCATTAAAATTTTCTTGTAGATGGTGTAATATTTTTATCTGTCAATTTCGCTGTCTTGATTATAGGGAGGCCTGTTTTTATTGATTGTTTTTCTCTCAACTATGGGTCTCATAGTCTCCTTCCCTTCAAATGCCGTTAATTTTTACTGGACATTGTGAATAATAGGTCTCAGTGATTATGTATTCGGCTATCTTCCTTCACATGTTGATTTTTGTTCTAGAAGACAGTTAATTCAGCTGGACAAGACTTATCTCCCCTACAGTATGCAGCAGCTGAAATCCAGCCCTCCTGTTCTCCCTTCATATGCATATATGCATAGTTGAGAGACCAGCCAAGGATTTGGCTGGAGTTTGTATACAGATTTGGGGGCATCTGCCTTTGCTCTTTCCTTCTGGAATCTTACACTTCATTTTGAAGCACTTACAAGAACCCCCCAAATCAGACCTCTGTTATCTGGCTTTTTTTTAAGTTTGTAAACTGGGGCTATATGTCTAAATTCTGGGTGCCCCATACTAAGTGGACAAGGTGGTGTCCTCAGGCAAAAGCCGCATAAAGGCAAATGTCACCCAGTACAGTTTCCTCTGTCAAGGGTTGTTTTCCCTTCATTATCTCCTTGAAACTGGTCACTCTCCTGTGATTTCATATACTTTTGAAATATTTTAAATAGTTTTAAAAAAAGATTTCCCCACCCTGCCCGGAGAGGTTAATCTGTTATTAGCTACCTTGCCATTATTCTATTAGTTGAATTTTTATGCTCAGTTTCTAATTGGACACATGGCATATATTAGGTACTCAAAACTGATAAATCAGTTGCTAGGTATATGACTGTTTAAGCAGTTTAGAAGACATTGTTATATGTTGTCAGCCACCTTCAGTATGTCTTGAAAATGATAGTTAACGTCTGTGTCATGCAGTTTGAGTTTTAGGATAAGTTCAGAATTGTTCTGAGTAAAAGTAGAGCAATATTTTGGATAAATTTAAACCTGATGTGGCTTTTAGTAGAAAAATAGTCTAGCTTGGTTAAGTAAATAGCCAGGTTATAAAGATTTCAGATGGTTGGGAAGAATAACTGACACTCTAAATGCCCTTAAATTTCTGTCGAGGGAGTTGAGGAGAACTTCAGGGAAAGTGAAGGGGTGAGTTAATCTCCTTAACTATCTATGATAACATATTAGAAAAACACATTTTCAGGGACAAAAGTGATGTAAAATAGAATGGATAATTCTAATAGAAATGTACATAATACTCTCTGGTGGATGTTTGCCTTTTATGTTGAAACTGTTTATAGATTATTAAATATATTTGTAACTCCTGTTTGTAAACTCTACGTTTTCTGTATGTAATTATGTCATCTTTGTTCACACAAACCCTGAAGTCCTTATGGTCCATCCCTGTTTAACCCAAAGATGGAATGGAAATGTTTATCATGTCCTTAAAGACTCTGAATGATTTTGATCCTGTTCTACAGGACAGATTAGAGAATGGAGCTATCTGCAAAATTCAAATATAAAGGTTTTCTCCCCAATCATAGAGTATTGGGGTGTGTGGAGGGCAGTGTCACATTCCTGAGAGCAGATCTTAGAGCTAGTGTAGTGATGAACCAGAGTCCTTATATTGAGAGTTCTAATTCCTAGCCTCATATTGTGCCCAGGAATAAAATGGAACCCCCCCCCCGCCCCCCGCCGCCGCCCCGGAACCTAAGTGATGGCCAGACTTCTCAAATACCAACTGCCAAAAGATTTCTGCTACTTTTTTTTGCTAAGGAATTGTGGGTCCACCTTTTTACTGATTTGCCTGGATCAGCTCAAAGATTGTCATGGCATCTGTCTCTGACAGGATAAAAGAACAGAGGGCCCCTTTCCTAGGGAGATAGACGAGCCAACAGTGATTCTAAATGCCCTTCATCTCAAACTTTAAGCTGATTGTCACTGCTTTTTGCCATTTGTCATAACCTTTAGGCTAAGTGTTCACAAGAGCGAACAGACACAGGCACCTCAGCCACAGGGATAATGAAAAGAACTTTCGCATTGATAAAAATCAAGGCAAATATCTCCCCACGAGGGACAGTCAACAACACAGCAAAGTGTTTCACTTTGGGGCATAATATCATAGTAATCTGATCATGCTATTTTGCCCAGCTCATCCTGAAATCTCTTTGGGCTGCCACAGCTCTGTCAACCCTCTTTTCTATGCTTAGTTGGGTTGCACTGATTTTCCTGAAGGCTGGGCATTCACTGGGGTGGCAGTGGGGACAGATGTGGGGTATTGCAGAAACACTAGTCGTAGTGAAGTCACAGTTCTGCACCTATCACCGAACCCAAGCCAGCACTGATGATGTAATAAAGAAATTTCATGCCATTTCTGAGTACAAAAGTAAGTTTCGGCAGATGAAGCTTGAGCATCAGAATATTGGGATTTCCAGGGTAATATTAAGGTTTGTGGGACAGATAATAAAAGAAGGTACTTCAGAAAACTGTGGGTCATATCAGAATATTTAGAGCATATGGTCGCTCTGGGTGTAATAAATAGTGCAACGGTTTATTAGAGGATTGCTGTGGGATGTGTTCTTTACAGCTTCCATAGACAGGGAGTCAGACCACATAAGGCTCTGCTGTGATTGCTTCAGTGGACAAGGCCCACAGAGAGCCTTTTATGCCCATCTTGGTGACATAAAACTACCTGGTATGATTTGCTCAAGAAATTAGTTGGTCAAAAATCAACAAAGCAGAGATTCTTTTGTGTTACAGTCTATGAAAACAAAATAAATTAAACAAATAAAATCATAAAGAGCATTTAGTCTGCATTTCCTCACACACTCAGGGCTGTCCCCAGATTGTGGGGTTTCAACAGCCTGGCAGAGAACAATTTGGAAGAATTCCGCAACTAAAGCAACATGCTCAAGAGTGTAAAGCATTCCTAAGTGATTGGAGCACTCACTTCTCCTCTTATCCGGGGAGTCAGATGACACCCCTTAGGTAATAAATTTCTGCTTTTGATTTTAAGGTCCTACAGGGCAGGATAATTCTCTTTGTATGGTTCCTAGAACAGCACTGCACACATTGGAACATTTAATCAGTGCTACTTGATAATGAAGATAGGATTTTATAGCACAGAATCAAATTGGTCCTGAGAGAAAAATATCTAACTCTCGGAGCTAAGTGCTTTCTTCTTAGTTGCTGAGTTGTGTCTTCCCCGGCTCATCATTGTGAAACATGCTCAGGTAAAGAGCCACTTTCACTTACCTTGAACCTCCCCAAGGTCAGGTCCAGGGATGACTAAAAATAGCACACAGATTACATGGTCCACTTCACTTAAAAACCTCAAAAACTAACAGGGATTCTTGAGGGGTAACCTATACTTAAGGCCATTTTTCGGGAAAGTCATGTTGCCCCAAACTGCCACAAATTGAGAAGCACTCAAGACCCAGAGGTCCTTAAAATATCTTGAGAGACTATTGAAAAGATAATTCACCTCCAGCATCGAGGACATAATTCCTTTTACTGTGTGAGAGAATACAATAAGCACTACATATCCACTCATTAGACTCACATTTCCAAGCGCAGTCAAGAGTCCCGACAAAGCGGTCCGGGTCCGTGGGCAGCCGCGCAGTCTGAGGGAAGGGGCAGGCATGTCTGGGTAGGATTCCTAAAGCTGGTTCTCATCTGGTCGTCGTCTTCCTCCATTCCTGCCTAGACCACTTTTCAAATTTGGGGTGCTGGGGCGGCTCAGTCAATGAAGCGTCTGACTCTTGATTTCGGTGCAGGTCATGATTTCATGGGTTGTGGGACTGAGGCTCACATCAGGTTCGGCGCTCAGCAGGGAGTCGTCCTCTCTCCTTCCCCCTCCCCCTCTGCCCCACCCCCAAATAAATAAATCAATCTTAAAATCTTTCTAAATTTGACTATTCTATGAGCTACGCAGCATCTTTCCCACGTTGTTCTTTTCTCTGTAAATTAACCAGTTTCTGCTTACATTTTTTTTTAATTTAAGAACCCTAACTAGTAAAAATGGGTGCTTTGTGAATATCTTCATGAGCAAGATGCATTGATAAATACAGTGAAAGAACAGAACTATATTATATAATACCACTTTTATTTAAAATATATGAGTATGTGTACAGGAAAGTAGAAAAATGTCTGTTCAATATCTAATAGAGGCTGGTATCTGGAAGAGTAGCTTTATAGGTATGTTTCATTTACCTCATACATTTCTATGTTATTTTTCATTTTTAACCAAAATCTATTATTATAAAGTAAGATATAAAAATACTCATTTTTCTAGAGAAGTTCACAAAGAACAAGTATTTTCACAAATTTCCTAATCCATAGACTCTTGCAGCTTCAACTGTTACATGTGGAGAACAACAGTGTATTAAATGCTAATGTCCATTGGTGGAGGGGGAGGAACAGGAGTTAAGACCTGTTACAATGGGCATGGGGTGGGGTTACAAGTAACAATATAAGTGGTAAGTGGCTATTTATTAAAGAAAATTAGAACTAAAATTTTAGTATGTTTGTGTGTGTGTGTTTGAGAGAGAGAAAATAGTAGTTGGCCCTAAAATTCAGAAAGAGGAGGTCAGAATGAATAAATGCCTATTAATGAAGCTTAGATACAAATATTCCACCAATAATTCCAAGAAAATCAAATATCCTTTACTAGCACAGAGGCCCTCATCCACTTAGAACAGGCAGTATGGGACGGATGAGAACACCGTGGGTATTTTGTAATCAAAAGCATAAGACTATATGATCTTCTCAAAGGAAGAACAATTTTAAATCTACTGAGATGTTCATACGTGAAAAATTAGAAAAGAACAATCAATAAAAGTCATGCCATAGGAGCAATATTAAAAGCACAGCGGATTACAGTAGCGGTGGTTTATTTCCCCCTCATGGTGTGTGGGCACGGTGACTCAGGGCAGTTTCCTCCCATGCCTCCTTCATTACTAGGCTCAGGGTGATGCCACTGTATCTGGAAAATGTATAGCCTTGGCAGAGAGAAATAAAATGGCAAAACACTCACTGGATCTGAAGGCTCTCTCTTAGGAGTGACGTCTATTACTTCTACCCACTTTCCATTGGCCAAAAGAAATCATACGGCCAAGTCTAATTTTAATTCCTACAGGGAGAGACGGTGAGAATTTTAAACAATAATACCTTTAATCACAAGAGTGTACATCATTGATCCTAATTATGAAGTTCACCAGCGAAGAACACTCAGGTAAATTAATAGCTTATTCCTGTGATTTTACTATGCAAATTATTAAAACTATGTGCACACCAGAAAACTCAATGCATTTAATGTAATCATATCTTTAAAAATGTTTATTGTTTATATCATAAAACGATAGTGTAATTAATGCTGAAAAGACATTATCTAACTTCTAAAACTGTTTTCATTTTCATACTGTTAAATAAATCTTGATGTATAAATTTTAAGTCTGAGCCTGACTTAAATTTCAAAAGTAGTCAAGCTGAATAAATAACTTGGGTGGTGGAGGAATAAATGTAGGGCAAAATTAATAACATCTATATTTCTCTGGCTGAGAATTCAAATTCACCAAAACAAACAAACAAAAACACTAGCAAACATTAAGTTCTAATAGATATCAGATATTGCAACAGGTTATTTTACCAACATTTTTTTTTATTAACTTTTCCTTAAAAATTCTTTGGGTAATTTATCTTTTTGCCAATGAGAAAGTGTATTAACTTCATTAGCTCTTAAGTGTCAGAGTGACAAACCCAGAATATCTGACTCCTAAGTTCATTGTTTCTTTATTTTTTCTATCCACACATTTAAGGATCTAAAAGGCTGTGCTTGAAATATACAAGAGAGTGCCGAGGCTTGAGATCAAACACAGAGAAATTCTCTAACATCTGGGCTATAGCATCCAGAGACATTTGGCCGGAGATAATTTGGCAGATTTCAGAGGGCTGCCATCTTCAGCTCTAGCAACCCTCAGCTCCTTGCTCAGTACCTGGCCTGCCAAGCTTTGTGAGGTTCTATGTTCTTCTACAAGAGATAAAGAGATTCTCCCATTATCCAAACGAACCAGGACAGAGGTGTTCACAATTGGGTTAAAAGAAGGAGCTTAGGGCTTCAGATACATCTACAGGATTCTGGCTCCGGGCTCTGAAATTCCTCTATATTGTCGCCTCTTCCGTATTAGGGAGGAGCCTTGGCATAGTGATTACCTGTGTCTTACACGTAGTCCTCCATGGCTCATGTCCAACAGCAGCCCTGCTGCCATTTGATGGTCAAGTCAATTACCTTACCAAACTGTTTTTTCTTTTTCTTAACTGCTAGTCTTGGACAGAAGAAACCCAAAGTGGCCAGGCAACAGTCATAACTTCTAGTTGAATAGGACTCTCATTTTGTCCTCTGATGAAAGTATCACCCTGTGGGGACTAGGCTGTCTAACCCTCCGGAGCCCAGACTTGCCAGTGTAGAAAGCCCAAAGTCTCCTAGGGGATTAACTGAGAATGATGGTAAGTAGGATCACCCCTGCTTCCACCCTTTGGTTCCCCAACCTATGTATTTTTTCCCATTTAGGACACTCAGCGTTCGCCTCTGTTGCTGGTCAGTTGGACGTCAGGTGACAGAAGCAGTTTAACCAGCCTTGATAAGCAAGAGCCTCTATTTCTGCCACCGTGACTACTTTTCACTTGTGCTCTTTGTGCCAGCATAGACCTGGCTACTGATAGAATCTGGCTGATGCCAACTAACCAAGTTATTTTATATAGTTGGTCATTTAGTGCTCCTCTCTGGAATCCTCTTATAGGAGTTAATATGCGGTACTATGAAGATCTTCATGCTTTGTGTCCACTGTCATATGACCATCTACATGCTTCTGGTTCAGACTTCCTTGTCCCTGATTTCAGTCTTCATTCTTCTAGATTCATGAACACCTTGGTCAGGCCATTTGCCACTGCCCATGGATCTGTATCTATTCTAGCTTTGGTCCACCTTTCTGCCTGCTTGAAGCTCTGTCCATTGTGGGGATTTTTCCTCATCCCTTTCTTTCAAGGCCACCTCTGAGTAAAACTGTCCAATTTTGGATGCATCCACATTCCAAGCCACCACATAAACAAACCAAATTTCAATTATTTCTCCCCCTCCTCTGTCAGATATTTACAAGATTTGTTTCCTCCATAGGGCCATAGGTGTCTTGTGAGCGGGGGAGTTGGTACCACATGATAATGGATGACATGAGGATCTGGGATACCTGGTTGCACAATTTGCTTGTTTTCTCTTGTTCTGGTCATGTTAGATCCTGTATATATCACTTCCATCTTATGATGGGTTATTTTGGGGTCCATCTGACCCAGGTTATGAAGGAGAGTTCCAGACGTGTGGAACTTGAGGTATCGAGGTCAGATGCTGTGTCTGTATCAGGGCTCAGTGATATGCCAGGAGTTGTTTCTCAAAAGGTGTATAGTTCTCCACTGAAGATGGCTTGGCCATGTTCCAGACCTTCTGGAAGCCTGTACTAGGATTCTTCCACTGGGGCTTGCCATATATTCCGTATGGCTTCTATTCCTGCCACAGAAACCTCTAAGACCATAGGGTCTGCTGAGTTGTCTGGCCCAAATGGCAGCGCTGCTGACACCAGAATCTGAAAATGATGTAGAATTTTTTCTTGCTCTGGCCCCACTCTATGCTGGAGCCCTTTCTGTCACTAAGTCCATGCACCAAATCACTGTTTGCAGGTATGGAAGACGCAACCTCCAAAACCTAAAGAGGTTGACCAGGCATTGCATTTTCAAATTCATGGTGGAAGGTGTGATGCAATAATTTATCTTTGATTTCGGTTGGTGTGCCTTGGCACGCTCATAATGACTGACTGCCTAAAATCTGTAGTGATGTGGAAGAATTCTGACTATTCATAAACAAGGCCTTCAACATGCCTGCTGGCCACATCTTGCCTCTCCAACTTGATTAGCATGGGACAGTAGATCAGTGTGATGTTCTGCAGGATATTCAGATGGCTCAGAACACTGCAGATTATACTATGACAGAGGGAGAGAGACTTCACATAGCCCCAGGGCAAAACTATAAATGTATAGTTTTGTACATTACAGTTGAATGTAAATTGCTTCTGATTCTCTTTTCCGATAGGGATTGGAAAAAATTCATTCACCAAATCAAAGGCCATATGCCAGGTACCGTAAGTCATATTAATGAAAGATACAACATCCAGCATTTACAGTATATGGGGCTACTACTCGTAGTCTACTGTCATCTTCAGGATCCTTCCGGTTCCTGGAGAAGCCAGACCACTGAATTAAATAAGAGACACGATGAAAACAGTCCTTTAAGTCTTAGGGCAGGCACTGGCTTCTGCCCTTTTCCTCCTTACCCTGAGGTACAATGCTAGTTTTAGTTTACTATTTTGGTGGTTTAAGGGACAACTTTCAGGAGCTTTCATCTGGATTTCCCACTATCATAGCTCTTAGTTTGTAGGCAAAGGACCCGATGTGGACTATACCAAGTTCAGAGTGTATAGGTCCCAATTACACATTTGAGGGCCAGGAAAATGACCTCTGAGTGGTTAGCAGACCATGTAGACCCATTATGAGACTGGTCTCAGACACAACATTTTTTATTATCTGCCCCCCCACATTCCACCACACTAATAGAGGAACTATAATGATACCTCAGGTCTCCAGGTATCAGTATCAACTTGGGCCTTCTTCCCGGCATTCTGCAGGTACAATAATCCCATTTCTCCAGTGTGAAGTGGCCTGAATGAATGGTCATCAGCCCTCCTAAGGAAGGAGAGGGAGATGATTATTATAAACACTTCCCATGCTGTTGCAGGGTCCTTTGTTTGAAGACTCAGTTCCTTTTCAATGCAGGGGTTCTAACTCTGAAAAGTGGCTCAGGTCCGGAAATTGACACAGACCTTTGCATCTATCCCTGAAGATAGGAGAGAGCTGAAGACTCTTTCATATCAGTGTCCCAGCAAAAGAGGCACCAAGGCATTCCTCGGAGGGGGATCTGGATGATGGGTCCCCGTGTCCATTATAACCCCTCTCAGTTATTTTTTTTTTTAAACAATAAGATTCTCTTTGGTAAAACACATGCACCTAAAGCAACCTCAATTAATGCTACTTTTAGATCATTATAGAAGGCACCTATCAGTGAAAAAGGAGGCAGAGATTGGAACACCAACTTAGTGATTATTTCTGAGAGTATGGCCTCACTGTTACAAGTGTTGGCCATCACTATCAAAAATCCTTTAAAGATCATTAAAAGCAACACAGAAAGTGGCTACATTGTGAGATGAGAGTAGCCGTACAAAAACAGCGTAGAAGAGAAAACTAAAGCAATTCTGATGGTCTAGGCATTGACAGTCAAAGACTGTGACCAAAGTATCTCAAGCAACTTAGAGAAAAGTGATGATCTTGGGCTGTGGAAAAGGGTAAGATGATTCAACAATTGACCCTAGTAATGATTAAGACCCTGATGTCAAAGATGTATAAGAAGAAGATGGTGAGGTGGCTTCTCCCTCACTGAATCATGAGAAAATCTTATGGTCTGGTCCTCTCCAGGTCACATGATGTGCGGAAAGTTTCCATGAAATTTTTCATGAGTAGTTCTTACATCCCTAGGTTCAGAAGCGTATGACAGCTTTCCGTGAAATAGCCAATGCAATCCTTCATTAAATGAATATAATCTACACAGAATCCAGTGGCTCAGTCATTAAGCATCTGCCTTCGGCTCAGGTCATGATCCCAGGGTACTGGGATCGAGCCCCACATCAGGCTTCCTGCTCGGTGAGCCTGCTTCACCCTCTTTCTGCCTGCCGCTCCCCATGCTTGTGCTCTCTCTCTCTTTCAAATAAATAAATAAAATCTTAAAAAAAAAAAAGAAAACAAGTTTAACTCAAATAGGGCAAGCAGTAACAATGGAGAAAATCTGGAACGGGAGAAATACTGAGAGACATGGAGGACACAAAGAGGGGAAACGGAAGAGTGGAGCACTTGAGAGTAAAAGAAGAAAGAGAAGAATAAAAATTCAGTGTGCATGCATGTACATAGTATTGCTCTAGAGAGGAATGCATTTTGTTATTTTAGGCATTTTATTTTATGCTTTGGGCCTTTGTAGACATCTTTAGGAAATCTCATTTGGTGGACAGTTGGCCTATTTCCTAAAGTTTATCAGAATCCTATTATACTTTAATCCTCTCCTAAAGCATTTATTCTTGGCTCTGGATTGTCCACGAATCCAATTAGCACACTCTCAACTCAATTTACCAAGTATTTAATAGCAAGACTTGAGTAGAATGTGATTGAAAAGGGATTCTTCTAACACACAAGTTGTTGTTAGACTATTAAAAATAACTGCAATTCATATTCTGAAATTTTCCCCTTAAGATTGGAATGAAATCAAAAGTATCACTGTAGCAGCAGTAACAATAACCAACATTAGTATACTGCACGTATTTTTACAAAAGCCGTTCACAACCATCATTTTAGTTATTTGTTTCAATAACCCTTCGAGGGCAACTAAGCATCACCAAATAAATTCTTGATACAGTATTGATCGACTTGGGAAAATGTGAAAACAGTCATTTATCTTTGTAACACTGATAAAATAAAACCCCTAAAATGGCTTAGGCAGTTTGGAATACATAAAGTTTAAACTTCTGTTCGATATCTTAGTATCGCTTATTAACCTCATGGGACAACATCAAACCATGCTTCTCTTGTCTCAAAATAAGCATCCTTATCTTCATCCAACAAAAATCAGCTACTCTCTTCACGGATATATATGAAGGAAAGAAAAAACAATTGTCATCTAAATTTTCTGATAGTCAACATCTACCAATGCACGCAACGAAACCATACTGAATCACGGTGTCTGCTCGTGCTGGCTTTGGCTACTGCTCTAGGAGGTTGTTACGTCTTGTCATCCTATCAGAGGGCTTCTTCTCCCTTCCACTCTGCTAAGGAGACCTTGCTGAAATGGACCTTGGCTGACCACATGAGGAAGGCCACGGCCATGTGGAAGTTTTCATTTGAGCTTCTCTTGAGTCTCTGGAAGTTAGACCTGCCGAATTGTTGTCTTTGGAAAATGCAGACAGTCACTACAATGACTGACCTACTCGGTACTCAGGACACTTAGCCCATTCACGTGCGCTCCCAGGTGCGAACAGTCACAAGGAATCGGTTTAGAAACACTTGGCCCCAAGATTCTCTAAACCCAATCAGGTGTTTTAAAAGTTACCGTGATGCCCCCACAGGTGGATACTCCTTTGCCAGGAAGGAGCACTTTAGTGTCTGTCTGTCTAAAAGGATCTTTCTGTTCCAGCCGCTGTTGGATGAGAAATCTACGAGGGACGCATTTGGTGGCTTCTCCAACAGACACGGCACAAGTAGACCGAGCATTTGCATGTGGGCCACCTGGCCGAAGCTGCCCTGGTTTTAGAGGGCTCTTCCTTGCCTTACTGGCTTCTCTCCTCTTTAAGGGAAGTCTGCTGATTGAAAGGCTTCTCCTCTCACACATTGCTGAGACATTTCTGGATGTGCACGGAGCTTTTCTCGAAGCTTCCCTGAGAAGGGCTTCTCTTCCACACTGGAAATTTCACCTGTACCCTGAAGAGACTAAACCTCTCAAGGAGTCTGCTCTGAGTCTGGGAAAATGAATCCATACTTTTAAAAGGCTTTCTTAAACACCTTGATGTTTTTAATGATCCTGAGTTTTTATGAGAATATTATTTCTCAATCACTCCTTTCTCTCTTTTCCCTTTTAAAATTGCCTGTCATCCTCTGTGATTCTCTACGGTGCTTTTACTTCCTTTTGCAATCAACCACGGGCAGGCTGCCAGGCAAGGGTTATAAACGTCCCCATCTATGTGGGAAGATATATTCAGTTTTCACGTGACCCAGAAAAGAAACTTTCAATATAAAAGAGAAGAATTTAATCATCACGCCAAGCATGCTATACAAAATTTGGCTACTTATTTTGATTCACTTTAGCTATACACTCCCCAGGGGCCAAAGTGCAAAGTACCAAAAAAAAAAAAAATTATCATTGTCTTTTTTTTTAATTTTTTTAAAATTTATTTACTCATTTGAGACAGTGAGATACAGAGAGAGAGAGAGAGAGAGAGCATGAGCAGGGGGAGAAGCAGAAGCAAGCTCTGTGCTGAGCCAAAGGCCTGATGTGGGACTCGATCCCAGAACCCTGGGATCATGACCTGAGCCGAAGGCAGACGTTCAGCCATCTGAGAGTCCCCATAAAGCAAAGGCTGTGGTGGCGTATGCGATTCTTCCTATGAAGGAGTGCAATCCCAGGAACAGGAGTGAGTGGAAAAGGGTAGTGCGTGGGAACATAGGTTGAGCAGAAAAGGGAGAGCTATCCCTTATCAGTCACCATTGGCTCATTGCTCAGCCTCTCTCTCAGGCCTGTTTCCACAGCAATCCCCCCCCCCCCTTGCCCACCAGTAACTATCAATACAAGACGTATATGTTTTCCAAAATACAAATTCATATCACTTCGTAAATTGTATTCTGAAACAGACAATATTCAGGCAATGCAGTCATAATTTTGTTAATAATATGGCGTATCTTTTTAAATTCATTAACAGCTGTGAAATGGTTTTTTCAGGCTTCATGAAATCAATAGACTTGATTTAACGTAAGATATAAGGCCAAATAAATAACTTCTTCTCTCCTTCTCCCCTGGGCCACAGGCACTCATGTGTAGTACAAAAAGCTCCCTAGAAAATAGAAGGTATTCATAGCTCTAGGAAAAAATTGGAGCGGGAAGGGACACATGCCCCGTTCCTAGAGGAGATGTAGGCTTCGTTGTTTGCAATGGCCCCTACAAACTCTTGCCGAGAAAAAGGGGCATCTTCCTGTCTTGGATGCGTACACCGAGGAGCTGATTTAACTGATGTGGTCACCACGTTTCTAACCATCATACTTTACTTACAATCAGGTAGGTGGCAGCAACTAAATTCAACAGAAGTCCCCGGCTTTGCTCACACTGTGTTTATCTCAGCATAGATGTTCTGACGAGTTATTTTATTATTCACATGGAACATGTAATGTAGTTATCCTATATATAAACTCAGTAGTTAACATTTGACCTCTTGTCATGTTTGTTTTTCAAATAACAAAGCATCTGTGAGCTATACATCATCACCATTTTTCCTGATTTGCAAAAATCACTTCTACCCTTTTTAAGCTGAGATTCCCTCGAGCTAGATCAAATTTAATGAGATGACCTCTCTTGCATAATTCCCTTCAAAGATGTACAGAGAGATATTCTTTTACTACATTTATAATTACAGACCAATTTTATAGAATCGTCAGCAACATGCCTGGAAGAAAACTCACACAGATTGATATATGTGATGAGAAATTATTCCCACAATTTTGTTTCTCTCCTGCAATCTCCTTGTGGCGATAGAAAGCATTAATATGGAAGAGTGTATTTTGAAACAGTAGCAACTAGATGAATGAATCATTTAGTTGAAATGCAATAAAACAGTAAGATTTTTTGGTTCCACCACAATATCTGCAGGAGGATGATATGTTAAGTAGCTCAAGTAATCCTACTCTGAGCCAGGTGAGCAGCTAGAGATTCCCTTGGATTTATCCCTGCATTTATTCGGCTGTGTCCTTTCACATACCCCGTCGTGCTTGCGTTAGGGCCTCCTCAATTTACTCTCACTTGGTCAGAGGCGGGAGTGGGTGCTGTTGAGTGAGGGGAGACGGTTATATGGATGGGGACGGGGAGCATGAGAGGGTAACGTGGCAATTTTTAAGGGCAATATTTTGAAGGCAGACTTATTTGAAAGCTCACAACAGGGCCCTCATGGTGAAAAAAATTGCTTCCCTGTGTTCTATAAATGTGCTTATCAGTTGATAGCCTAAAGGAATGACTCTTGAAATGTCTGACTTATAAACTCAGTATCTTTACCTAAGAGAAATCTTAGGTAAAGGTGGGGGGCAGGGGAAGAAGGAGGGAAATCAGCATAAAATCAATGTGTGAAACATTTCAAAGAGAACAAGGTACCAGATAATAAACGGGATGCTTGATGAAGATGGAACAGAGTTGGCTCCTAAGAGACAGCCATAATCCTATCCCATCCTATTTCAGTGAAATCCTTGTTCAAAGCAATAGAAAAAATGAAGTTGAATGCAGTTTTGAATGTGGGAAAGACTTTATATTTGATAGCATCTGCATGTTACCACCCTGTGTATCTTCCATACATCTGTATAGTTGTGTGTGTGTGTGTGTGTGTGTGTGTGTGTGTGTGTGTTTTGAAGGCTATCAGATGTAAAAAGTTAGTACTCCTTTTTGTATTAATATAAAATATCTGAGTTGCTAACTTTTCATTTGGTGTGGTCTGAAAAGGAGTATCTTCTAAACTTCTACTAAAATCTAACATGGATTAGATTGCTGATTCCATTGAGGATTATATTTTAATTCTGTACCAATAATTCTTTTTTCCCCCAGAGGAGCTTGATGTAGAACTAATTTTAAAGTTTAAAAGTTATTAAATACCTAATTGAAATAACAATGAAAGTATAATTGTAACAGAAATTAACAACATATAAAGGATAACATTTTGGAGGTTTTGATGTTTGACAATTTTTGTTTGCTTATTCTCACACAGGAAGCACTTTTCTGTGTTCTAAGTATAGGATTAGTTCTCACCTTGAATGACATCCTCTGAACAGCAATGTGATGTCAATGGTAGTTTCCATGGCCAACCTCCCCTAATCAGAAGAGCAGGCAAATTAAATACACATATATAATGTATATATAATCCATTATATATAATGCTTTATATACTCATTACCTATGTTTGTACAGGCTATCCATCTAAGGAGATTAAAAATATCCCCATAAATAGTTATAAATCAACATTTCCTGGGTGGGGCTTCTATCTCGAGCATCTGTAACAAAACTGAGAAAGAGGTCAATATAGCCAAGGATATGAGCTTCAGAGATTATGTGAATGACGTAATAACTTTTCCTAATTTGTTTATGATGTGGCTGATGTTCCTCACCATTCAGCGTTCCCACTTTTGTTCTAGGTATTGGCCTCATGGTTTCCTGAATCACAGAGTAGAATTTTACTAGACCCAATCCGTAGACCCCATGTGGTTATACGGCATGGCCTTGGCTACCCTAAGCAGGCTGCCCTCAACGCTTATGTTCTCACAGAGGTTCAGTGAGTTGTTTTTTCCATATATTCTGTGGCTGTCCCCACTTTTAAGAGCTCTAACACAAGTCTCTGATGTGGGTAAGGCAGAGAGAAAGTGGAGAAAGAAAACCACACAAGCAGATCTCTCACATTGACTCGTTGTCCCTATTACCTGACTTGTGCCCCTAGAGACTCTCCCTATTACAACAAACTTTCTTGTCAGTCTCTTGAACACGACCAAACACATCTGAACTTTCTGGGGAACAAAGCTTAGGTTTAACACCTGACACCCTCTCCTCCATGACCTATTTTTTTAAGGTACTTTTCTAATATACGATCACGAGGAAGAGAGATATGTTTACATTAATTCAAATTCTACAACCCAGACAATGTATTCTACTCAAGATTCCCATGTAAACCATAATACCAGATGCCAAACCTAGCTAGTTAAATAAAAAGATTAATGAACACAGTGCAAAATAATCTTTTTTTTTTTTTTTTCCCTCCACTGTCATGCAGTCAAGAGAGGTGAGGTCCTACTTTGAAAGTATCTTTGAGTTCTGTGGCAGGGTTCCATCATGAGTTTAGCTCATGTGTACATCTACTTCTATAAAATAACTCCTGGTGCAGGTCTCTTATGCCATGCTTTAAAATCCTAGCACTCACTCAGTTCAGTCTTCTGTTTCCTTCTACATTCACTTAGCATTTTTTTTAATATGCCTACTGTGTAGTAGGCACTTCTTTGTGTTCAGCGAGTTTCTCCAGAAATACAAATGATTATCATGCATTATCTTTAGCACAGTTTAATTTGCCAATTTGCCATCCCCTCACAGAGAGTGAGGTCCTATGGCAAAGAGTAAGTTTTGATGTGACTGTTGGAAATAAGACTCACTTGTCACAGATTGCTTCCTAAGTAGAATGCCCCACCAAGGTATTTTGTTTAAACAAAGAATACCAAAAGCATAAGAGAGGTGTATGTCAGGAAGAAGGTAGCAAGTGATAAGAAAAGGTGTCCTTAAAATAAACTTGCCAAGACTACAGTAAATGAGGCATGGAGTTGAATACCCCCAAAAGCCAGGTCAGCCATTTAGATTTGTGTGGCACTGAAGAGTTTCCTTGGATGTCGGACGTTTAGTGCAAAAACCAGGACAGTTGCTCAACCTACCCCTAACCTATTAGAAACCACAGAATCTTAGTGGGGATTGTTATGCTCGAACAGTACAAAGAAATCAAAGAATACCGCAAAGCAAGGACTGAAAGATTCTCTCTGGATTTCAGTTTTATTGCTACTTTCTTATGAGGACAATCAAAAAAGTCACTTAGTGCTTAGAACTCTCTGTACTACCTGAAAATAATCCATCACCTAAACTCACTTGATGCTTCTAAAAATGGTTCTTTAAGATAAAATATCATGGCTCATTAACTCACAAAATTAGTTGCAAGGACTATAGCCACCCTTAAAATGCAGGGAAATTTAATTTTTTCTATTATGAAAATTATTGCCTTTTATATCAAATAGATGAAATTTTGTATGTTTTGTGACTTATCAAAAAGTACTCACATTAAACTATTAAAATGGAATAAAATATATGTTAAGATCACTCATTTACTTTTGCCCACTTTATCAAGTGTAAATAAATGTAATTAACACTTATGTAGGGCCATGCAATTTAAAAATACATTAAGATATTTCATTAGTTATATACATCAAAAAAAGTTTTTTTTAAGACAGTATCCTCCAAATAAATCTCAGTGTATGTTTTTTACCTTTACCAAATACTTCACGTTCCACTTAATTTAATTGTCTATATCTGAATTTGAAATTGCTTTATATTTATAAAAAAAAAAAAACTTTTCTAAATACAAATGATCACATTTCACAAATGAATTATTTTTAGTAAGGTCATTAATGAGTTAAATATTCTTAAATATAGATACTGTTGACTTAGTGTTTTGTTTTTTTGGGTTTTTTTTTGACACAGAGAGAGAGAGAAAGAATACACAAGCAAGGGGAACAGCAGAGGGAGAGGGAGAAGCAGGCTTCCCGTGGAGCAGGGAGCCCGACGCGGGGCTTGATCCCAGGACCCTGGGACCATGACCCAAGCCAAAGGCAGACACTCAGCCGACTGAGCCACCCAGGCACCCTATTGTTGACTTATTTCAAAGAGGTCTGATAAGTACAAGCAGTGCCTGAAATTTGAGAAATTGGTAAAAAAGAGTTGTCATACAAAGAGCACAGTCATTGTGTAATAACAGGAGTGAAGACAAATGTTTCCCTGACATCCCCAACTGATAAGATTATATCCTAAGTCATGAGATCTGCCCTATCTTTCCCACCTCCACTTACACATGTTCACTGTTACAGAATGCTCAACAATTTGGCTCTAGAATATCAATTCCCACAGCGGCCTCCTATGGTGATGTATGGTTCATGATGGTTTAAAGACATGAGATTTACTCTTAAAAACATATTCTCATTTTATTTTATCATTAATAATTCTGATTATCCAGTTTTTATCTAAACCAGTGTTCCAAAATAGAAAGGCAGACTGATGCACTGAATCTGAATGAAAATCCATCAGGCCTTCTAAATTTATTTTCATGTTTTTGTTTGTACTTGTTATAATTCAAGAACCTTTTAATTAAAAAAAATTATTTTTTAGTGTGACTAATTGACTTGCACTTATTGAATAAGTTGGTCCAAAGAAAGGCCAAGTTATTTGGTTAAAAGAAAGGCCAAAATAGAAAATAAAAGGCACTGTGGCATTTCTGTTCTGTATATATCCAAGCTGAACTTTTATTGATCACTAGGAGTCAAAACAAATTTTTTAAAAAATAAAATGAAAATATGTGGAAGAACTTTCTGGACCAGAAAAAGACAATGACCTTTCTCTATCTACTACTAAATAATGTCAGAACTTTGATTAATTATTGATTACACCCATCGCGAAGTCATACTGCAAGCTCGTAAAAAATGCATTTGCTAGTCCAGTTTTATCTGCTCTAGGAGTAAGTTTTTGGTTTTGATTAACAAACTTTTCTTCAAGAAAGAGAAAGCAGAACTGTATGCAATAGATGTTTTCAAAAACCTCAGCTATCCATTGCCTGATCGATCCTGCTCTGTTATGAAACTTTCATTTTTTGTGAATAATAATTCATTTTAATAATTTGTCCCCTTTGAGCGGGTTCTCAAAATGAGGAGATGAACCGTAGCTCACATATTGTAGGAATACAATCACAAAGCAGAAAAACCCAAGGAAGTTAAAGACCGGTAGTATGTTTACTCACTCATGACTTTAGTAAGTATTTATTGAGCTTTTACCACATGGCAAGCACTGCTGAATGTCTGGGGATATAGTGACAAACAAAAAAAATAAGATCCCTGACCTGAAGTAGCTTATGTTTTAGTAGAAGTATGGATAATAAACTTTGAAGCAATAGCTAAGAAAATAACTTCAATTTGTGATGTGTTAATGAAGACAGTAAGTCAGGTGATAAGAAGAAGTGGTAGGTACCTCATACCTAGAGTAGTTAAATTCATAGAGATAGGAAGCAAAATGGCAGTTGCTAGGGGCTGGGGTGGAGGGCCTGGCTTGGGGAGTTAGTGTTTAATGAGAACAAAGTTTCAGTTGGGGAAGATGAAGCAGTTCTAAAGATGGATGGTGGTGATGATTGCACAGCAGTGTGAATGCATATACTGGGCTATATACTTAAAATGGTGTTACAGTGGTAAATTTTACCACAATAATAAAATATGAACTAGAAAACACAATGGTAGGGAAAAAAAGCTACTTTATTTTTTTTAAGATTTTATTTATTTGACAAAGACAGTGAGAGAGGGAACACAAGCAGGGGAAGTAGAAGAGGGAGAAGCAGGCTTCCTGCGGAGCATGGAGCCCAAATTGGGGCTCGATCCCAGGACCCTGGGATCATGACCTGAGCCGAAGGGAGACGCTAAATGACTGAGCCACCCAAGCTCCCCAAAAGCTACTTTATTTTTAAATATTTCAAGTTTTTATTTCAATGTTAGTTAAAATATAGCGTAATATTGGTTTCAGGAGTAGAATTTAGTGACTCATCACTTATATATAACACCCAGTGCTCATCACAAGTGCCCTCAATGCTCGTCACCCATCTAGGCCATCCCCCACCCACCTTCCTCCATCAACCCTTGGTTTGTTCTCTGTTGTTAAGAGTCACTTATGGTTTGTCTCCTTGTCTTTTTTTTTTCCGCCTTTCCCCTATGTTCATCTGTTTCATGTCTTAAATTCCACATATGAGTGAAATCATATGGTAGTTGTCTTTCTCTGACTGATTTACTTTACTTAGCATGATACCCTCTAGGTCCATCCATATCATTGCAAATGACAAGATTCCATTCTTTTTGATGGTTGAGTAATATTCTGATGTGTGTGTTGTGTGTGTGTGTGTGTGTATCTTCTTTATCCTTTCACCAGTTGATAGACATTTAGGTTCTTTCCATAATTTGGCTATTGTTGGTAATGCTGCTATATGTGAGCTGTAGTTAATCTCCTCATTTTGAGAAGCTTCTCAAAGGAGACAAATTATTAAAATGGCAAGATGCATTTACCCCTTTGAATCATATTTTTGTATCTTTTGGATAAATACCTAGTAGTACAATTGCTGGATCATAGGGTAGTTCTATTTTTGACTTTTTGAAGAAACTCCGTACTGTTTTACAAAAGAATTATTCATCACAATCAAGTGGGATTCCTGGGCTGCAAGGTTGTGCAAAACTCACAAATTAATCAATGTGATATACCGCATTAATAAAAGAAAGGATAAGAACCATTTAATCCTCTCAATAGGTGCAGATAAAGCATTTGACAAAGTACACCATACAGTCTTTTTTTTTTTTAAGATTATTTGAGAGAGAGAGCACACGTGCATGGGTGCAGAGGTGCTGAGGGAAAAAGAGAGAGAGAGTCTTTAAGCAGACTCCGTGCTGAGTGAAGAGCCTGATGCAGGGCTCAGATCCCACAACCCCAAGATCATGACCTGAGCCAAAAACCAAGAGTCGGATGTTTACCCAACTGTGCCACGCAGGCGCCCCTTCAACAAGGATGGAGGGAACATGCCTCAACATCATAAAGGCCATATACAGAAGACCCACAGCTAAAAAAAAAAAAAAAAAAAAAAAAAAAAAAACCTACTTTAGATAAAGTGATACAGAAAGATAACTGAGAGAAGGCAATACCTCAGAGAGAGGAAGAACAAAACACACAAATATACAAAGACTGGGGAAAAAGACTATTCTTTTTCCTAAGGCAGTCAGAGCTGAGCGCCAGGAAGAGATGCAAAAAAAGCTGGTGTAGCTTGAGCATCACGAGCCAGTAGCGTGACGTGTAGTTTGCCAAAGCGCTGCAGCAAGCAACCACGTCCATCAGTGTTTCAGGTTGTACTCAGCCTGAGTGTCACACCTTTCTGCCCCCAAACAGCAAGGCTGCCCATAAAGTGACTCCTGGTGACACTGAAGAGCAAAGATGCTTAGAGCTGAGGACCGAGGGCAGCAGACTCTTCCCAGGTAAGAGGGAGAAAGCCATCTCTGCCAGGGGAACCAGAAGCTGTGGCCCACATCTGCAGGTGCATGTAAAGAACAATGTCTTTAGGGAACTTTAGAGCCTGCATCAGCAACTGTTACTAGAAACAGCCCTAGACATACAAATGAAGCATCTGTGCTTAACTTGGAGTCGCTACCAATGGGGAGGCTGAAGATGCCACACGGGCAGGAGAAAGGCCCCCAAATAAGTGTCACGTGAGGTCCTCTGTAGGGATGGCCCCTACCCTTTAATATCCAAGCACAGTGACTGGAACTCCACCCTCCATGTAACAGAATCTTTCTTTCTTTCACTCCTCTGTAGTGGATCATCTTTCTCGAGGACTTGAAAATAGGATTGGTTTTCTATTATCTACGTGAGAGTCCACTTTCGGCCAGCTTCCCCACTCTTACCTGGGCCCTGACTGCTGCCCTAGGCCCAGCCTCAAGCCTCTGCTGGCTTAGCTACCGATCAGTCTGACTCAAGGAGTCTTGCCCCCTTCCTGCTTTCCCCACAGTCCCAGCAACACAAGGCAAGTGGGTTATCCCATGTGTTTTACGGAGAATGTTTAGAACCAGGGTCCACTCCAGTGGTCCAGGAATCCTGCCATCTGGCTCCATCCCTCTTTTCTTCCTTCCATCTGCCTTCCCAGAGTCCTCCCACCCACCACACATTCCCACCTCCATTAGTAAACTCCAAAATTCCTGGTACTTTATTTGGCAGCACAAGATCATTCTTCATCTAAAATACTCTCACTTAGATCATCCTTGGAGCTATTACACACAAACAAGTGATCACACTGACGTGTGGCCATGATCCATATTTGAGCCACTTGAAGATTAAAGTGTGTATTCTCTGAGATTTCCTCATTTTAAGAAATACTTTTCCATATTTGATGATTTATTGTAACTGTCTTAGCCTTACTCCCCCAATTTAATGGAATATCAAAGAACACCAATGTTTGGATAGCATTTTGGTTTTGTTTGTTTTCTTTTCAAAAAGTCTTCAAACATGTCATTATATCAACTCTGGGAAGCATGCAGAGATTACTGCTCAGTGCTTGAGGACATGAAGATCCAAGAAGTTTGTAAAATAGCCTTGAGTTCCCTGCACCCCCCACCCCTGCCCCATGGAGTTAAAGATGAAGAGAAATGAACAGGCTAGTGCACATACCTTTACCCCCGAGATCAGCGAGCTCAATGAGAGGCACCCCATTCCCCAAAGATCCTGGTCTCAAGCAAGAAGACCATTAGGACTATGTGCTGGAGAAAGTCTTCAACCAGCTGCCTCTCATTCTCTGTAAGGGGAAAAATTTCCCTGTGCTCAAGACTACAAGGCATGGCACTTTGTGATATTGTGATTCATAATGAAGCTATGTATGGTCTTTGTCCCCTTTCCTGGCACAGAGCTCCTAAAAACCTTGGAATTTCTTATGTGATAAGAGCAATAAAGGCCATGTGTTATGTTAATGAGGTAACTTGGACACACCTGAGGTTGGGGGCTGGTGGCCTGGAGAACCAGCCATGTGATTGTAGGGGTGTTGGAACTTTCAGCCCCACCCCCTGAATTCCAGGGATGGGAGGGGATAGCGAGTGGCATCAGTTGCCAGTGGCCAACGATTTAATCAACCATGCCTATGTAATGAAGCCTCCATAAAAACTCAAAAAGTTGGAGTTTGCAGGAGCTTCTGGGTTGGTGAACACATGGAGATTTGCAGAGAGTGGCACTTTAAGAGAGCATAGAAACTCTGTCCCATGCCCTATGTGTCTTTTCTATTTGCTCCTAAGTTATATCCTTTTATAATAAACTCTGTTCTCTGAGCAGCTCTGGCTAATGAACCAAACCCAAGGAGGGGGTTATGGAAACCTCCAACCTATAGCCCAGCCATTCCAAGCACAGGAGACAGTGTGGATTTGCAATTGGCATCTGCAGGGGGCTAGGCAGTCTTACAGGACCAAGCCTTAACCTGTGGGATCTGAGACTCTCTCCACGTAGCTAGCATCAGAACTGAGTTGAATGGTAACAAACCGAGCCAGTGTCAGAGAATTGCTTGGTATGGAAAAAAAACCCAGACATGGAAATTGGGTGCAAAATCTTAGGCTTCCTCCTGGGCTATCACCCCGTAACTGTTGCTCTCCAAAAACTCTCATCTTCAGCTGAAAATAAACTCAAAAATAGGGCTTATTTTTGTCTAGGAGACAAAAAAAAAAAAAAAAAAAAAGAGTGACTTAAAGCTTTAGCTTTGGAGTCAGGATGCCCAGGGGTGACTTCTGGATCTGCCAATATTCTATGACAATAGGAAACTTAAACCCTCTAAACTTTAGTCCTCTCCTCAGAAAATGATGATGATAATTGTATTTACCTCATAGGATTTCTATGAAGGTTAAATGAGATGATTCATGCAAAGAATTTGGCTCAATGCAAGTTATAGAGTAAGCATCAATAAATGTTTAGAATTATGCAGAAGGACCTTCTACCACTCTAATTTTCTTAGGGAAGTCTGAGTTGTTTATGATTCACTTTGTTTAAAAACAAAAAGAGGTTTGTTCCAACAAACCGAATTAATGACTCTGAACAGAAAAATACAAATTGGTTTCAATTAAAAGTTAAAACCATTGGAACATGTTTCCTGTCTTCAGAGTATTGATTTTATAAAGGGAACTGGAGATATTTTAACTATAAGATTCCACATCGGTCTCCATTTATCTTTCCAAACGCACAATTGTCCTTTAAGATTTTTAAAAATTCCACAGCTAAAGTTATATCATCTTGAAGAGATAAAGAGCTCTTCTCCTGGTCTTTTTTTTTTTTTTTTGGCATAAAATATATGATCCTGAAAGTTAACTCTCATGATCATGAAAATAGAATTATTAACGGCCTCTTGAAAATACACATAAGGAAAAATAAGACCATGTTCATATTTCTCATCTGGCCTCAAAGAGAGATCATTTGGTCACAGCTTGGAATCAGCCATCAGCTCCACCATGGAAAGAAATGACCTATTTCACTTTGGTATTTCTCACTGGAGATTAAGATATATAAAAGTTTAAAGGGTGGTGTCAGCTGGGTAGATCTATGCAAAGAAAGCTGTATAAATAGAGATATATATGCTTAAATTTACAAAACTATAAAAAAATTACATAAAAGCATTTCAAATGAATACATTTTACTTACAGTTTATTAAAATTCTAAAAACATTTTACCATAGCTTTTGCTCTGCCATTTCCAGGAAGAAAATACAATTTAAAAAAAGTAATCTTAGACTTGTATGTGTTTCATGAATGTTTCACTTTTTTTATTTCCCCAAAATCTGGGTTGCAAATAAGGGCCAGACTTCATTCCATTCAACTATATTTTGAAAATAACTCCTCAAGTAATGAGATTATAACAGTGGAAAGTCCTGAGTTGCTTATAGACTGTTGGTCTTCCCTACTGTCTCAGACCTGATTTCCCAGGCAGGGCAGAGAGATTATAGCCGCAGAAACTGCCTCTTAGTAGGGTAAGGGCTTGAGGACCTGTAGGATGGAGCTGTTGGTGAGGGACGGGCGGCTCTTTCTATCCTTGCTAGAAGTGAGCTGGTTCTAGCTTTGACTTGTAGGCATCCCACTTGGTGTCTGACCCAGAAAATGGCATTTGATTGTCTCTGGACTTCCTTATTTAGTTGTTGTGTGCCTTCAGGACAGTTGAAGGGAGTAGAGTGGCACATAGAAAATAATTAAGGAATAGCATCCCACCACAAGTTGAGGTAGTGTATACCAAGGTAGCATATTCAGTGTTAAAATTAGGGAATTGAGCGTGTAAGGACCTAGATATTCAAGAGACTCATCTTTGAATTGAGAGAGTTGCCTCAAGATTGGTTAAGATTAGCCTAGATGAAGAGAAGCGGGGCTTAACTGGAGTGTCCACACGGGACACTCAAAGAGTATATCGTCTGATGGATAAGATAGAGCCCGATTACGGAGGACACCAACCAGCAGATAGAGGGGTCTGAGTTTCATAATATAGAAAACAGGAAAAACTCAAGTAAGGGGAAAGCCCGATGACAAGCCATATGGCAACATAAGTAATAAAACCTGAACTTTCCACTGTGTAAACATTGAAGTGCTTGCATGCTCACATGTACACGAAATCAACGAATGTGTTATTGACATCCTGCAGTGAGAAACGCATAATCTCTCAATTCGTATTAACATTCATATTAACAGCCTAGGCTCTTCCTTTCAAAGTGTGCTTATCATCCTTCCGATCCCTTGTTAATTCTAGCAGTGGCTGTGATAATTCCATCTACAAAATGAAAATGGCAAAGGTAAATAAACAGCCTGGCAGCGATCATATCTGCGGGAGGTTAAGTAGGATAACCACTGGTAGTATGCTATTTTTGGTTTGAAATTATGTTCTCATTTCTGAGGTCCTAAGACACACGATCTGAAGAAATCTAAAGGTGACTACAACATAATGAAAAAGGAACCTTGGAAAAGCTTGCCATTTATGTCAGCCGGGACAGACGTAGGTTCCCAGGAGGAGAAGTGCGGGCAGAGCACCACGTGCACCTGCTGGCCCCGACTCCAGGCTGCGACCAGCCAGGGAACAGGAGGACCAAATGCTTTGTGAGCCAGCAGCAACCGCATTCTGTGGCCTGGTTCACCCTTATATTTGCTGAAAGAGGACTTTAGCCAAAAAATGCAAAATGGAAGGTGACTTTCTGAAAAACCTTGCTTTAAATTCATGTTGCTACGTTTCTCAGGGTTTCTAAAATGCTTAATAAATTGTTTATAAATGAATACTTTTAAAAAGTTATAATCGGGTAGCATGTTATAAAACATCACGCAAATGTAGTTTTTTCTTAAATTTTTAGACAGTTTTACTCCATCAATGTGTAATTTGTCAAAATTCAGATTTTGTAGTTTACCTGGTTAATGTGCCTACGATTAATATTTCTTTAAATAAGACAAATACTAACGGACATCCTCTACTCAGAATGCTTTCTGTTATTCCCATATTATAAGGGACAACTGGAATTCATGTTCTCAACTCGAGGAAAAAATATCTTTGAGACCATCATGATTATTATGTAGGTTTTCCCTTTTAGTGCTCCTTCTAAAAGGCATTGCAGTTCATCTCGAAAATTTTAAAGGCCACTAACATGCAGAATGATAATAAAATAGATGTTTCATTGTTAGTGTAGAAAGTTTCTATAATTGGGTTTTAATTATTTTAAGTGGATATTTCAAAACCTAAGTGGGTATTTGTTAATATATGCTGCTGATAATGTCTTTTCGCCCATTAGATTGCCAGAGACTTTAGACTTTTATAGGGATTTGTCCCTGTCATTTCTTCCTTGACACCCACTTTTTGTTCCCTGGCTAGGCATTCTGGTGGCAACCACGAAAATATGAATAACCAGAAAACAAAACTCAGAAGCCACATTACGTGGCCTTAACTCAAAACTTCCACCGTTCATCGTTACCTATTATGTCCACATGGCCTAACGAGCCAAATAGCATTTGTAGTTCCAAAGGAAGTATGTCATCTGAAGATCAGGCACAAGAGAAATTGTGCTGAACACAGACCCTCTTGTTTAAAATACACTCTAGCCTACATGACATATCGGAGGACAAGAATGAGCTGGTGGTTACAGAGCAGTCTGTTGTGTAGCAAAGAGTCCAGTCCCTCAATCATTTCATCCCGTTTTTATTAACAGATGCTCCGCGTTCTAACTGGTACATGCAGACTCTCAGTGGAATCCACTCGAGATCTCTGAAGATGAGATTCAGACTAAAAAAGAAGACTCCCTTAGCACTGTAGCAAGCACAGATCTAATACTGTGATATTAGTATTAGAGAGGGTCCCAGGGTTGACCCACCAACCAGAACTTCTGACCCCAAACTGTGTTTGCAGTTCATATAACAGGCATGACAGACTTCCATTCTAATAATTGCCTTCCGATAATCTCTAATAGCTACAGCAAGCTTCCACCCCAGATGTCTACTGTGACCCCGAGCTTCTCGTTCTTGGTGTACATTTCACATACATGTCAGCCTTCTCATACTTCCAGCACTCTCCTTATGGTGTGCCTGCAGCATCACTCTGCTTATGTGCATTCTAGCCAAGGTTGAGGCATTAGAGAGCATTCAGGAAAAGATAAGACATCTGTGAGTTGGATATATGCCAACACCGATATCCTATTATACTTTAAATTACTGTGCTAGAGTGTCAAAAAAAAAAAAAAACAGGGAAATATCCGTACTGTTGTTCTACTCACTAGCCAAATTTGGGTGGCTCAAGGCAATACATTCAGTTTTCATGTCTAGATGCTGCATTTACATTATTATAAGAATACACTGATCTGGGGGTGCCTGGGTGCCTCAGTTGGGTAAGCATCTGCCTTCAACTCAGGTCATGATCCCAGGGTCCTGGGATCGAGTCCCACATTGGGCTCTCTGCTTAGTGGGGAGCCTGCTTTTCCCTCTCCCTCTGCTTGTGCTCTCTCTCTCTGTGTCAAATTAAAAAAAAAAAAAAGAATACACTGATCTATAGAAATGGATTTGATGGCTAAAAATTCAGAATCTAAGAAAAAAGAACTGGCATCTTGAATGTAAGTTGCAAATTCTAGGATACCATGTATAGTTTCAGTAAAACAATGGGCAATGCCAGTTGGTTTGATAAAGCCATTAAGAGGAAGAGATGTAGAGCTGGGCTGCCCACATTGGGGTCAGAAGTTCTGGTTGGTGGGTCAACCCTGGGACCCTCTCTAATACTATCACAGTATTAGATCTGTGCTAGTTCCACTACTTTTACTACACGTGTAGGATGTTGGGCACGTTCCAGAACTTCTCCGAGCCTCGGTATCCCTAACTGTGAAATGGTAATGCTGACTCTCTCCTCTGATTGTTGTGAGAATTTGGTGAATTATTATGTGATTAGGAAAGCACTCAAAAAGTCCTATATGCTACCGTTACTGGAGCGAACAGTGAAATGGATCAGCACGAATCACTGCTTGAAGAATAACTGACTGGGGTCCAAGGCTAGTAAAAATGCCTGCTTGAAGAAAAGCACATTCACTCTATCTTCATAGTAGGTAAGAATATGGCAAATACTTTCAAAATACAAATCATAAATGGAAGACACAAATTCAGTAAACTCCAAATAAATGTATTCAGTAAGTTGTGTTCTACTCAGATTCTCGTATCAGAAAGCTGTGTACAATCTTTTCTAAGCTCTTTCACTGCTGAGCTTCTGCGGCTAGTTTTACAAACTTGTTCTTTTGTCTCTTATTCTCAAACTTCTCACATGTACCAAGTCTGCAATGCCTACCAACCCTTCTTCGATCCACCTGAGCTGTCCCCATTTTCCTATCTCTTTATTAAGAGGGGAGTTTAGAAACTAATTTCTTCCAACTTTCATGCAAAACAAATATTTCACTCTTCTTCAAAAAAATGCCTACATTGTCTGTATTAGAATGGCACTTGTTTGGTCCCCGCACTGAATCCAAAATGTAAAAAGGAATTGAAAGATTTATTATGTAAGATGGGCTCAGAATTTGCCAGAAGAAACTACAAATAAACAAGTATTACAAAGTAGCTTGAGTTCCCGATATATTTAGCCAAAGGAGTAGACACAGTTCATGCCAGGTGATGTCTTGCTAGACCGGAGTACCTCAGTTTCTCACTGTTTCACAGTCTGTTCACACCCATTCAGAAAAACATGCCAAATATTGATACATGTATGGGCAGATGTAGTGCCCCTTTTGGCTCTTGATGGAAACCAATGACCAACAAGAGTCTGTGAGCCTCTAGGAGGAGAACAAAGAGTTGTCAGCATGGTGCTCCAGATTTCTATCTCCAACTGCACGGTGTTCCCATTTGCCATGCTCCAGTCTCTATCTCTTACTCTGACGTGGTATTGGCAGTTTGGTTGCAAACTTCATCCAATCAAAAATCCAATTATCCAAAAAACACTCTACCCATCCAAAAAGAAAATTACAGGAGGTGATGCCTTTACTGCGAATAGAAGCATTTGGCCAGGGTAATTTCATAGCCTAAAGAAAAAATACGTAAACTTACGTTATATGTGTGTGCAATAATGATTATGATTATGGTTAGATGTATTAGCCTCTGGGGCTGCTATAACAAAATGCCATAGACTGGGTGGCTTAACCAACAGAAATTTATTTTCCCTCCGTTCTAGAAGTTGAGAAGTCCCAGAAGTCCCAGAAGTCCCAACCCGTGAGGTTGGTTTCTGATGAGAACCCTCTTCCTGGCTTACACACAGTTGTGTCCTTATATGGCTTTCCTCTGTGCGTGAGCATAGAGATCTCTCTTCCTCTTCTTGGAAGTCCACCAATCTGCTAGGATTAGGGCTCCACCGTTATGACCTCATTTCACCTTTACTGCCTAAAAGCCCTGTCTCCGGATACAGTCACATCGAAGCTTAGGGCTTCAGGGGAGGGGCTTAATTCCATCCAGATCATATAACAATCATATGGACATCAATCCTAACAATGTATTCAGGAAATTAACGCAAGCCCAGCTTCCCACACTTTTGAGAGCTCACTAATTTGTCAGGGAAAAGGAGAACTTACTTAATTGTGGTCATTGCATTTTACTCAGTCTCCCTGAGGTTTTTCCATTTCCAACCAGTGTATCATTCCTGATTTCCCCCCACTTACCATGAAGTCTTTGGAGTATTCTTCCTGTCATGACCATGAATACATGCATGGTCCCCACCATCCTTTCTCCTCCAAGCCCATACACACCCTCCTTTCGGGGTCTGTTTGTTCCTTATTGCCATGTAGTGACCTTTTTTCAGGAGAAAGAGATCATATCTCACAGGCCCCATAGATCTCCTCCCCTGTATTTATGCAGAACATTTCACAGAACTCAGAGAAGCCGTCAGACTGAAGCCTAGTGTGTTATCCTAATTACAGGCAATACAGCTTGGAGTTTTCTTGAAGATGTCCCAGAAAAGTAACTGCAAACTACCTTGACAGGCCTGGCAGGTGCTACTGTCATGGTAGAACATGAAAATTGATAATTTATGACGTGTCTGGGAAGTCTAAACCTAGAAGCCATTTTAGATGGCTCTCAGGTATTTGGGGAATTGTTTTAAAAAGTTAAATGGTTTCTCAACCAACATTGGAAATAGTATAAACATCCCTTACTTACTAATCACCTTCAGGTTATTGTGACTTTATTCAGTGCCTTGCCTTTCCAAGACCTCACTTACCTGACCATTCTCCTGACTAGATCTGAAGGGACACATGATAGAGGCTTGAACTAAACTGGCCCATGAGGTTACTGTGTTTTGTTTTGTTTTTGTGTTTAGGCATTTAGAATGGAGACTGAGTGGTTAGTCATCCCCTGTGGGCTTCTTGAGCTAAAGGCAGAGGAGTCAAAGACCTGCAGGAAATTCTTCTGCCCCGGAGAGAGTCAGGCTGAAGAGAAAAATGATTGAAGCTAATATGCAAGGAGAAGCAGAAACAGGATCCAGGCAGCCCTAGAGGCAGAGAGAGGATGCTTGAGAGAATGAGCTTTGTTTGCAGGGGGCTTCCCAGTTGCTATTTCCAGTGGCTTCTGAGGCCTGACATTGATTTCTGCACTTGAGTTCCATGACCGTCGTCCCCCATGTGGTGGCTGAATGGCATTGTGGACTGAATGTCTGTGTCCCTTCAAAAGCCCAGGGTTGAAAGCCGAGTCTGCAAAGTGATGGTAGCAGGAGGTGGGGTAATTAGGTAGACCCTCATGAATGGGGCCAGTGCCTTTATAAGAGGCATTCTAGAACTTGCTTCCTGTCTCTGCTCTCTGCCCTTTGAGAAGGGAGCAAGAAGATGGCCATGTGCAAACTAGGAAGTGGGTTCTCACCAGACCCTGGATCTGCTGACACCTTGATCTTGGACTTCCAGCTTCCAGAACTGTGAGAAATAAATGTTGGTCATTTATGCCACCCAGTCTGTGGTTAATTTGTTATAGAAGCCCAAACTTACCACGAGATAGAGTGACCCCCAAAAGATATGTCCACTCGAAATCTCAGAATGTGGCCTCATTTGGAATTAGGTCCTTTGCAAAGATGAGGAAGGTAAAGATCTCGAGATGAGAACATCCTGGTTTAGGGTGGGTCTTAAAGCCAATGATGGGTGTCCTGTTAAGAGCCTAGAAAGGGGAAGACAGAGACCAAGGAGAAGACGAGTGAGGACAGGCAGGGAGCACAGTGATGCTTACACGAGCCAGGAGCAGTAAGGATTGCCGGGCAGGCACCAGAAGCTAGGTGAGAGTCAAGAAAGGATTCTCCCCTAGAGTCTTCAGACGTGGTGCGGTGCTGCTGACACTCAGTATGGAGTTTCTGGTCTCCAGAGCTGTGAGAGGATACGTTTCTCTCATTTTAAGTCAGCTGGTTTATGGCAATTTGTTATGGCAGCCCAGAGAAGCCAATATACCCTGTAAGTCTTGTAATTCATCCTGCTCAAACCAACATGAGTCAAACTTAATTTTACCAATAAACAAAAGTTATTTCACTAAGACAGAGGTTATGTATAAATAAGTTATTTTATGGAGGCAATGAAAATTATTGTAGAACAATTAAAAAATTTAACAGTGTGAAAATATTCAGTCAACTCTTGATAACTTATGTAATCTATAACTGGGACAGTAACCTCCCTATGATTGTGTGTTTGGCCATTTGACACAAGCTCAACATCCAATACCAGTATTTTCCCTCCTATTCGAAGGTGTGAAGATTCTTGCATGAATGCCATTTTTCAAAGTGGTGTTTTCTAATCATCCATGGGAATGATAATTGCTTTTTCTTTAGATACCAGTCAAAGTGCAATACACATCTACAGAATACTAAGCTGAAGATACAAAAAAGGTCCTCTAACGGGAGACGGAAAGGGGCAAGAGGTTCTGAGGACTTTTGATGGCAATCACCACCCATGGTCTCCTTCACACATGGATGGGAATGCTCTCTTGAGCTGGGGCCCACTCTAGTATTTCAAGCTACAGTAAAAGATTCCACTCCCAACACACACACACACACACACACACACACACACACATCAAATATCAAATCTACTCTCTAGTATTTCAAGCTACAGTAAGAGATTCCACTCCCAACACACACACACACACACACACACACACACACGGACATCAAACATCAAATCTACTCTCTAGTATTTCAAGCTACAGTAAGAGATTGCACTCCCAATACACACACACACACATACACACACACACACACACACGGACATCAAACATCAAATCTACTTTCTAATATTTCAAGCTACAGTAAGAGATTGCACTCCCAATACACACACACACACACACACACACACACACACACGGACATCAAACATCAAATCTACTCTCTAGTATTTCAAGCTACAGTAAGAGATTGCACTCCCAATACACACACACACACACACACACACACGGACATCAAACATCAAATCTACTCTCTAGTATTTCAAGCTACAGTAAGAGATTGCACTCCCAATACACACACACAAACACACACACACACAGACATCAAACATCAAATCCACCTAGACCTAGAAAATCAACCCAAACACTGGCGCAGGAAATGATTTAATCGAACTCCCTCAGTTTACGGAGAAAAAGCTAAGGCCCATCGAGGTGATGTGAATTCCCTATAGCTGCAAGGCTACTTGATACATCTTTACTGCTAATAAGTGCAGGAATGAGGAGGCGGCAGGACTGGGCTGCTTAGAAATTCATAAGCCTGCAGAGGAAAAGGAAAAGGGAAAAAAAAAACAACCAGCAAAAACAAAACACTACAAGATTTTAAGATGCTATTTTGTGGTCACTGGAGGGAACTCTGAATTCTGACTTCAATTTTACTGTCCCTGAAGTGGGTAAGAAAAAGGAGAAGTTCATGTTTCTTTTGAAAGCTATGTTGTCTGTTCAATAAAGACTGAATGGTAAGAAAATTAGGCTCTGCACTGCCCTTGTCTGTCTTTTTCAGGTGGGTGTATATTCCCAAGCTATGTCACACAGCTGCAAGTAAATTAAGCCAAGAGAAAAGAAAATGGTGTTTATTTAAAGTTCAAGGCATTTCTTAAATATAAGCATTGGGTCCAGTGGGTCATTGATTCCATTTTCAGTGCACTGATAACAAAATGCATGTATTTAAACATTAAAAAAAATGATAAGGTAAACCTTTTACTTGTTTTTGCTTCTTCTCCATGACATTTCTTGAGGGCTTAGGCATTTGGCCCCTAATTTTATTTTCACTTCACTGCTCTGACAGCTAAGTTGCATAGCTTGGCATTTAAAAAAAAAAAAATCAGTACTACTGGTTGAAATATATAATTTCCTTGGTTTGGGAAGGCTTGCGATGCCTGGTCACTTCCTTCCCAGCCATGTTGGTTGGCTTTACTGACAGGATGGGTCATGTGGCTTCGTAATGAAAGATGAATTGTTAAGAAGAGAGGGAACATAATTATCTGGTCTCAGAGGCCAGCGCAGCGAAGATGCAGTGGAGAAGCTTGGCATGAACTTGAATCCCTGTTCTCTTCCGCCCACCAGGACAGGAATGTCAAGTGTGGTTGATGCTATCGATTTAATATTCCCGGCAATACTCAGGCAGGAAAGTCGCGGTGTTTTTGCCGGGGGGGAGGTGGGGGGCTTGTCTGTTTGTTTAAAGCAGAGCCCCTGTATTGTCTGTAATCTTTATAATCATTTACTTCTACTCTGGAATCCTGGAAAGTCAGTCTTGAGATTTACCAGTAAGATCTTCACCCTTATCAGACAGTGTTGCCACCTTGATTCCAGCCCCTTTGTAAACAACTTGCAGGTGAGATTGTTGGAGTCCGAGGAAATCCAAGCCTTCATCCTGCCTTCCTTTAGCTGTATCTAGACTTCCTATTATTTCTCGCATGGAAATCACTCACTTCTTGGCATCGAGCTTCGAAGTCTGAAAATCTTTACTCCCACTGTTTGGGGACAGAGGAAAGATCCTGCTGCCTTCCAAGCCCAGCCGGAAGCCATAGAGTCATTTTCTTAGCCAGATTTGAAAACAAACTCTAGGCAGTGCCTGGAAGTGCCCACGTTGGCTGAGTTTATAAATCGTAAATGAACTATGTATATTCTGCACGGTCATGGAAAAGGAAAACCTAACATTTAAATATCCACTCCTCAGAAATAAGCAGGAGAAAGAATACTCAAGAAAAAATAAAGAGTGTAAGGTGAAGGAAGGTTTTTGGTTTCTTTCCACAAGGTCTCAAGCAACTGCGGGCCGGGGGGCAAGAAGGCGCTGGTCTGGTAGGGCATGGGCAATGACGCAGGTGCTTCTCCCTGTTGTTCGGTTCAGTGGCCTCACCTTTGGGGCAGGCTTGGGCAAGAGCTGCCAAAGATCATGTAGGGGACGGATACCTTCTCACCTAACTTTGCCTGAAGGACATTTACTGGAGGGCCCTTCTGGAACACCGGGAAAGAAGCCTCAGGACTGGAAGAGCCTCCCCCACCCTACTGAATTGAAGGGCTTGACGCTGACATGTATTTTTTTTTTTCCTGGTCACTCAGTGTGTTCTGCTTGGAATTGGGTTTACCTAACATTTAATGCCCCCTTGCCCTTTCATGTAACGGGACGTATATATGTTATTTATCTCTTTTCTCCATTCTTGTATATTGCAGGCTTTCCAGCTTATCACCATTATTTATGGCTCTACTAAATGTAGAACTGGCTTCAGAAATGTCAAACAGAATAACGGGAATGGAAAATCAGAGAAAGAAGTCAGCTGTAACCAGTCCCATAGCTCCTAACCCTACCTGGCAAATGTGAATTATTTTCTTATAGAGAGTGCTTTGGTGGCAATGTGAAAGTGCCATTTTTTAAAACACACACACAGGCACAAACTTGTCTACAGAGGTATAAAGAGCATTTGCTGAGATGTCAGTTTACTGAATTAAGTCTATATTTAGTACTACCTCCATTTTATATTAAAGGGGCTTGCATGCTCTTTTTGGCACAATCCCATGAAGGCTCATTTTGATGGGCTACATTTAAATCAAAGGGGAAAAATGGAAATGAAAGAGAAAACAAAGCTGAATTATTCAAAATGGAACGGATGGGATAACTTTTTACAAAACAACAAATACCAGTTGATAGGGATTACAAGTCAAAAATAATTTGACCAAATTTCTATCATCCTTACAAATGAAAAAAATACCTATCAAGCATTAAGAAAATGCGGAGCCCTAGGTTCTAGCTGTGGATCTTTTTCTAACTAATCATATGATGGACAAATTTCTCAGCGGTATACTACCACTTCCAGATGCAGGAAAAGGAGAATTAGAACAGATGGTGTCTAAAGTCTTCTAAGACCCTGAAGGTATGTACATTTAAGTCAATTTTTTAAAAATTCAGATTGCAAAAAATCAGAGCAGGGCTAAAGCGGGTATGATTGTGAAAAAGTCACTGATTATTTTTAATAATGGTATTTTTCTTTTAAAAATAAGATTATGTTTATAAATGGAAACATTTCTAACTTAACTTAATTTTTTATGCATCTAACCTCATTTGGAACATCATCAGATATCTGGAGGGTAGATGCCATTAAACCAACTTTAAGTATAGACACTGAGCCACAGAAAAGCTCAAAGACTGAGAAGTATGAGACCCGGATACAAAATCTAAGTTTTCTGAGTCCTAGTGACATGCTGACTCTCCTAAGCCAAGCTACTTCTTCAATGGTACAAGAAACATAAATAACTTTTTAAAGAAACACTGAATGCATCCCTAAAATACTGAGATTAATTCCAGTAAATTTGAGGGAGATAGTAGAACACATAAAGAAACGGAGCTCTGACGGGCTCCAAATATCACACATACAAATCTCTCTCCACGCAGGAGCAAGACTGAGGACAGGCTGTTTTTAATGCCTGTTATGAATATATGCTGCCTTAGCTTAATTCCCTGGAAATGGAGTGTAAATTGGAGATTTGTGTGCTCGAGATTTATTGGGGATTTGTCTTGGGGATTATACATGTGAAGCAGTGAACGAAGCAGGAAAAAGCCCGGGGTAAGGCTGAACCGGGTTGGAGCTGCAACACAGACCTCAAGTGACTCTTCAGGGAGCCCTAGAGTGAGCTCCCCTACAGAGCTGCTACTTCCTGAGGCAGGGGAGACAGTCCTCTGTATCCGTCCACTGACCAGCATTGGATGCCCGCTTTCCCTGAGCTGGAGACATAGCATTGGACCGAGCGATTTCCTTCTGCCAAGAGAGATTTTCACATCAGGATTCAGCTGTGAGGTGTCAGCACCTAATAGCCCCAGCCACTAAGGTAATCAGTTCTCTCCATCCTAAAGGGGGATCTGGGTGGTTTCCACAGCATCTGCTCCACAGTCTATCTCTTGGTGTGATGGGCCCCCTTAATACCTAGGGACTAGGAACTCAGTCATAAGCAAATGTATTTGGAAAACCTGAAGGGAGGAAGACAGGACATCTCCTGAAAGTCTCCCATCTATCTATGATTGCCAACTCACTAAATCCTCGAATGAGGTTCTCTTTATGTATATCACACACATTAGGAAATCACTCTATTTGTAAAACACAGGGACTGACCAAGAAATCTTTACTTGTAAAAGTATTTGAGGGAAAAAAGAAAAGGAATCTGGAAGGTGACTACTGACAACACTGTCTTTCTTTGTGGGGGTTAGTGTGGGACAATGTCAAAGATAGGAGTTTTGAAGGCAGAATTAATCTAATTACATTAACGTCTCCTATCATGTTTATTCATCCTTCTCATCAAAGGCATTTTGTATATGAATTATCTAATTAACCAAGAAATATTTATTGATAAACTACAGTCCCTTGTCCAGGCAATGCAAGGGAGACAAAAAAAAAAAAAAAAAAAAAACCCATAAAACCCAATCCCACCTTCCTCTTGTAGAAAGAAGGAAATATGTCACGGAGTAGAAGACACAATGAGGTAATCACAATGTAGAGTTAGAAATACCTAGAAAGCATTTTCAGATAGGAATTACATGAAGTACATAAATAGCCATGGGCAAATTAGTCGTAACATAGGGATTACATTCCCAATGCAAGGGGTAGTGGGAGAAATAGATTTAAGATTAGATATGGCAAGATTGTAGAAGGCCTTGAATGCCAAGCTAAAAGATGAGGACTCTAGTAAATAGGTTTTAAGAAAGGGACATAAGCAAACTGGCCTTCTAAGTGGCATGTAAGAAGCATGCAAATGGATTGGATTAATAGGACAACTCAAGGGTCTGAAAAAAGTCTTTGGCGTTTAAGGGCATGTTGATTTTCCCACCCATTAGCCTGACAGATGTGGAGAATCATGTCGTTATGGAAATGGCGTAAGAGATAAAAATAATTTTTAAAATGTCTATACATTTTTATCTCTATATATTACTATGGCGTTACTGATCAAAAAAATTTGTTAGAAGCTTTCTGAAAAATAGAGCACCTAGCAATTATTTTTCACCTAGGCCCACAACATTCATTAATTTTCCCAAAAGTTAACCTTTCTTTCTCTAGAGTTTTGACTAAAAATAAAACACCTTGACTACATTTGCGTAGACGATTTAAAGATCATCTAATATTTTCCAAGATGTGTTACCTTTGTTTCTCTATAGTTTAACTTCTGTTCCGACAATTTTATGTCTAGCTGGAAATCTAAACATTTCTTTCCTCTCAAGAAATGCACTAAACTGCAAAAAACATGGAATCCAGAGTTTGAACAAGACAAAACAAACCCACCTCAAGATATTCATGAGCTTCAAATCATTCAAAATTCACAAATCTGTATACATTAGGCTGCAGGAATTTTAGCGATATGTGTAATGTGACATGCTGTCTGCTTTACATCTAGACAAAATAAATAAAAATGGCCATGGTTTTGTGGAAATCTCCATACACATGAACATTATGAGATACATTCAGTAGGAAGTCTGTTATGAACATTAAAACAGCATCTTACATATGATTTTTGCACTAAAGAAATTGACCCAAATATCTGGTGAGGATGCATGATTCCCTCTCTTCTATTTTTTTCAAGCATCCACAATTTAGAGAGTTCCTGGTAAAGAGAAAATTTCACTGATCTTAATACATTTTTTCAGGTACTACCACGTGGATATAGACTCTATGCATACACCTCTTCCTCTACTTTTTAAATGTTGAGGTCTCTCCCAACTAGGTTCTAAGCACTTTTTTCTTACTCATATGCACTCTTTCCCAGTTAATTTCAACCATTCCTATGAATGTAGATACCATCTATGACATGATAAATGCTACTTTAACCCAAACCTTCCTCCTAGATCCAGGCTTACACTCAGCTATCATTTGAAATCTACACTTAATGACTCTTACACATAGCTTGGTTGTTCCAAATATGTTATTTGACCCTCCCAGACATATTCCTGGCATAGCAATCCACATTTCAGTACCATCATACACTTAGTTACCAGCCAAGAACCTAAGATTCATATTTGACCCTTCCCTTCTCTTACCCCTCATGTCCACCCACCAGCCAGTCTTGGGGCTTCCATACAGATCCTTACCTTTCTCAATCTCTGCTCTCATTACCATGATCCAAGCCACAGTGATGTCTTGCCTGGATTATTCATTAATCGGTCTCTCAATTTCTACTTTTACCCTTTCAACCTACTCCCCCATGAAGCCACGAAAATGATCTGAAAATGTAAATCCTGTTACAGGAGCAAAACACTGCAAGACACTTCCCACTTAAATCTTTTGGCTTTCCTTGACTGAAAGGGCTCTGCAAGCCTTGGCCCTTGCTTTCCTTTCCAAACCTTTATTTCTCCAGCCCCTGAACTCACTGCACTAGTCATACACCCATCTCAGAGCCTTCAAATTTACTCTTTTCCTGTCCTTTCATGTGAGTGGATTTTTCCCAACCATTAAGTCTTAGTTTAAACTTCACTTCCATAAAGAGGTCCCCACCCTAAACCATCTTCATGTAGGCTCTTTAATTTTTTCTCTATTTCAAAGACTCAGCTTTTATTATATAGAGACCCAGAAACCCCACTTTTATTCCTTATAACACTTTTAACAGTCTGGATTTTATTTTATTTATCTGATTATTTGTGTGTCTCCCTCACAAGAATGCGAGTTGGGAGTCAGGATCTGTTGAAGTTTGATTCCTAATACTAGGCATGGTGCCTGTCATCTAGAAGATAAGCCAAAAACACTGTGGAGTGAATGAGTAAATGCATGGATGAATAAAATTTGGAATTGGAATTTAAAATGTCAACAGTACTAAAATTACAAATTCCTTTCTAGAAATTACTTTCTGAGAGCTTAGTGGTTAAGTGTAATGGCAGAACTGACAAACAGCCACCATCTTGGAATGAAGTTCTTCTCAAAGTCATAGTATGGAAAAATAGAGGAAGTAAAATATTTCCATGAGGGAAAAAAATAGACCATTTGTAATAAGACTGCCACAAATTTCTGGCTGTTTCAAAAGGAATTGGCAGTCTCCAGTTGAAGCCAAGCCAAGGACAGTAAATAGGTTGTGGTAATATATCTCAGGAATCGTGTACATTGGCAAAGTTGGAGGAAGACAATTTTTCAACTGCTGCTTCTACTATATTTGGGCATGAGATAGTATCATTAGTCTTTTTTCTTCCCTTCAAGAATGACACAATTTACAGTTTTAGGAAAACTAGTTCTTTACTCCCAAAAATGAGTCTAATTTCATAATCTTCACATTTAATAAGGTGTGAATTCATAGTGCCTTAAAATGATGTCATAATTTGGAAATTTATGAAACACTCCAGTTTTATTTAAATTTGTTATAGAATCACTATTATAATTAAAACACTTGGGCTTCGTTCACCCTGGCATTGCCAAAGAGGCAAGTTAGTAAGACATATTTCTAATGCTGAAATCAATGAATCATCTTTGGTAGCTCATAATTTTGGAACCAAGACTGAGTCTCTTCTGAAACTGAGGGATTTTTGCTGACTTCTTACATTATCCCTATTCACTGGGGTTTCAGTGTCACCATAAAAACTCTGGTCCCCACTTGTGATTTTGATGATGATGTCTTTTGCTTGCTGGGGCAGAGACAAAGCTATATGTTCCCCAGACGTTCTTTTGTTTTCCTCTTGGGCACAAGGAGACTGTTTCCCAGACTTGCTTACAGTTAGGATGGGGCTATATGACTGAATTCTTGTTGTGTAATATGTGTGGAAGTGATTTATGTTGCTTCCACGTCTGATCCCTAAAGATCTTACGAGGTCTTCTTATGGTCCCTCTTTCCTTTTCAACTGGACAGAGGTAGAACCTTCCAGTGCAGGAGTCTAAAGATTTCAGAATCGCTGCATAGAAGGAACCTAAGTCCCTGAGTAACTCTGTGGAACCAAGTCTCCACCCTGCATCTTCACCCTCCTGGTCACCATTGGACTACAGTGAATGCAACAATCAAAACTTTAGTTTCTCAAACAACTGACATTTTGGATCAGTGTTTTTATAGTAGTCAGATTTTCCTAACTAATACATCCATAAACCCAGATTTTCTAACTACTCAACTAAAACTTGTGACCACTCTTTGTTTTAATCAAGTAATTATGTTAGCTATTGAGTACTTTATGAGAATTGCCTTATTTAAGTAAATGAGGATAATCATTTAGATATCCTCTTTGCGAGCTATTTGTATCATTTTATTTTTTGTAGTAAAAAGACTTTAAGAAGGCTTTTTAAAAAAAGATTTTATTTATTTGTCAGGAAGAGAGCACAAGCAGGGGTAGCAGCAGGTAGAGGGAGAGGGAGAAGCAGGCTCCCCACTGATCAAGAAGCCTGATGCAGGACTCGATCCCAGGACCCTGGGATCATGACCTGAGCCAAAGGAACTGAGCTACCCAGGTGTCCCTAAGAAGGCTTTGAAGTCAAAAAACAAAACTCTTGATACAATTTTCTGAACCTTTAAGTCAGCTCTGCAAATATATAATCAGTAATTTAGCTGTGTAAGATTAAAGGTCTGTTACTTTTTTAAAAATAAAATGTACTTAAGTTCTTAAAATTTATTCCATAAAGTACATATTTTCCTATAAATTCCCTAACTTTTGAATTTTTGACAGGTTTTTGAAGTCAGGCTAACATAGGTATACCTCTGGTTCTATTACTACTTCCAGTTTTGGAGATGCAGGTATTTAAAATACTTCTCTGAGACTTCATTTTTTAATGTGTAATATGGATCTATTAATACCTAATATACTTGGTTCTTGTCAGAATTAATAGAATATTCTATGCAAAGCACTTAATATAGTACCTGATACATGGCAGGTAGTGAATAGTGACTTAGAAATATGATGATGATGTCCTGTATATATATGGTAAAATAATGCTTTTTACTTCCTGGAATATTTATCGATCACAATGAGAAAATACATGAATAAGGAAAAAATATGTCAAGTGACTTTTTAAAACATGCTTTTTATCAATTCATCACTATAAAACCAGAATCTGAGGCACCTGGGTGGCTCAGATGGTTAAGTGACTGCCTTTGGCGCAGGTCATGATCCCAGGGTCCTGGGATCAAGCCCCGCATCTGGCTCCTTGCTCAGCGGGGAGCCTGCTTCTCCCTCTCCCTGCCGCTCCCCCTGCTTGTGTTCTCTCTCTCTGTCAAATAAATAAATAAAATCTAAAAAAACAAAAACAAAAACAAACCAGGATCTATTAGATCAAACAAGTTTTCCAGGCCAATTAACATGGAGAACACTGATATGAAAACAAGCATTACAATGTTTAAATCCTGCTATCGTCCATAGTTGTGTGATGAATTATATCAGACAAATTGAGATCTTCAAGAGTGGTCATTTTGATTTTAAAGAGAATTTTCTCTTATTTATATTTATGTGGCCTAAAAGAGGATCCCAATAATTAAGGACACAGTAGGAGAAAACAGGACCTTAACGGTCCAATGACATGAATGAAATAAAGTTAAATGTCAATGCACAGTAGGAAAACATAGTTGCTGCTATTATTAAGAATCATAGGTATAATTTTTGTGTTTCAGTTGATTTTCTAATGATTAATCAAATTATAACTAAACTCTATAAACATTTTAAAAGTACAAAAAATTAATTTATAAATATATTGGTATAAAAATCAAACATTCTTCCACAGGACAGAAATTATTCACACTGTAAATTCATGCAGAGCCCTGAATATTTTCTTCGAAGTAGCCGAATACCTTTTAGGACTCTTAGAAATGTGCTGTGGCATATATTTTATTTCACCCAATTAGTCCAGAAAATTCATCTTACATATTTTCATTGAATTCTTCTTTGAGAAACTCATCTGATGAGCACTACAGTTTCCCTTTCACCTTATAAAAAAAGCTCATGTAGATTTCAAAATTAAATTTTAATTTTATCATTGGTCCCCTTCTCCTCTTCTGCTCCCTGTACAACTAAGATCATCTTGGGAGTATCCTATTAGATATTGTTCTATAGAGGTCCTACAGATGTATCCTATTAGATATTGTCTTATTAGATACTCTCAATATGATCTCGATTGTATCTGTCATCAAGAATAATTCTGCTTTTCATTAAGTTCTCACTAGGTACTTGAGGAATTCGGAATGCAACAGAATAATTTACCCCTGTCATTAATTGCATTCATGAACTGGACCTGAAATTTCTCATTTTATTATAGTGGAAGGTGGGGGGGGGGGCGGGTAAAAAGTCTTTCAACAACAGACAGACAGGAGAAGCTGTTCCATAAAGTTGGCGTTAGTACTTCTACCTGAAGCAGGGGGGCCCTCCCTCAGCCATAATTGCTAGGAACAGCTGCTCCGTGACTCCAGGGAAGCAATCTCAGTGCAGGACTTAGGAGTTATGTTGTGGGTAGTACAAGTTCTTCTATCTATGACGGAGTCTCACAGGACTTCCTTTCAACTCCTGTCTCTGCAGGGCCTTATGGAATATCCTTTCTACTGACTGAAAAATTTTACCCAAGGGCGCCTGGGTGGCTCAGTTGGTTAAGCGACTGCCTTCGGCTCAGGTCATGATCCTGGAGTCCCGGGATCGAGTCCCGCATGGGGGTCCTTGCTCGGCGGGGAGTCTGCTTCTCCCTCTGGCCCTCTTCCCTCTCGTGCTCTCTATCTCTCATTCTCTCTCTCTCAAATAAATAAATAAAATCTTTAAAAAAAATTTACCCAAATACAACTATTCCTTTAAAAACTAGACACCTTATACAGACACCTTATGCCCACAATTCCCCACACAACAGTGTTTCCTTTGAAAACTTTCCCGAGAAGCATTACTGATTCATGTGTGTCACATCATCCCTCAGAAAAACTTTATTTTTTTTTTTAACTTGAATCTGTGAGGTACCTGGAACAAAGTGAGCAACCACACGGTAAATCAATTTCAGAGTATTTATTAAAAAAAAATCTGGGATACAGACACTACATAAACAAACAGTTATCAAAATAACATGAAAACAAAGTTCTGTATTTCAAAATTATTTTCACTATAATGACTCTTAATTAAAAATTGAGAGAACAGGGGCACCTGGGAGGCTCAGTCAGGTTAAGAGGCTGCCTTTGGCTCGGCTCGGGTCATGATCCCAGGGTCCTGGGATTCAGCCTCATGTCAGGCTTCCTGCTCAGCTGGGAGCCTGCTTCTCCCTCTCCCTCTGCCCCTCCCCCTGCTTGTGCTCTCTCTCCCTCAAATAAATAAATAAAATCTTTAAAAAAAAATTGAAAGAGCAAATTTCTAGTATAGTCAAGAGAGTTTTATAGCCTCTTCACTAATAGAATTGAAGGTATTTGATTTGTGTTCAGAAATGGAGAGTTTCTCAAAGACTTTTATCACCGACACTACGATATTAGCCAAAATATGTAATATTTGAAACGCTTTAAGCAAGATTTTAAAGAGGATTTCCAGCTGCCCACCCCAAAGCCACTGAGCTTTAATATAATAACTTTAATATTTGAGAGGTTATATATGTATTATTCAAGGATCTTCATTCATTGGGGCTACTATATCAAAAGCTGGGTGGCTTCTAAATAATGAACACTTACTTCTCACGGTTCTGGAGGCTGGAAAGTCCAAAGTGAAGGCTCTGTCAGATTTTATCTCTGGTGATAGGCCACCTGCTGGTTTATAAACAGCCATGTTCTCACTGTACCCTCACATGATGGAAGGACAAAATAACTCTCTATGGCTTTTTTATGATGATACTAATCCCATGTGTGAGAACTCTATCTTCATGATCTATTCACCTCCCAAAGGCCCCACCTCTTAATATCATCCTCGTGTTGGGGGTTAGGGTTTCAATACATGAAATTTTGGGGGACATCCACACATTCAGTCTCTTACAACAAGGTTATAGATTGGGTCAGACTTGGATTTTGAAATTTAACCCGAATGATACATAGTGGAATCAAAATATATAAAATGGGAATCGATAGACACCATAAGAGAAGCAGACTCAGGAAGAGAAGTTTGTTCCCGACATTATGAGATTCCTTGGAGCCCCAGAGGTGTCTCACCTTCCAAACCCATGGGTGTCACATGATGTCACCTCCTGCCAAGCCAGAACTGGGCTTTTTTTTTTTTGAACACCATGGCAAACACCACCACTACCATCACCACCACTCCAAATTGCTTCTCCTGGGCAGTTGATTGCAGGCCTAAAAGAAGAAAATGGTGCACACCCACAGGGCATGAGTAAGTGTGGAAAGCATATAAGCACAGTGTGTTTAGGGAGATGAGAAGGGTTATTTATTTATCCATTCAACAAGGATTTATGAATGTCTTCTGTGTGCCACGCTCTGCTGGGGGCTGGGTACAACGGTGAACCATAGGGCAGAGGCTCTCTACCCACTGAGCTTACACTCTGGCAGGGAAGACATATTAAGAATCACACAATAGAAAAGTAAAACTCCAAGCATGAAAAGTTGGTATGACAACAAGATAAATGTCCTCTGCGAGTATGTATTAGAGGGGACTGATCCAGTTAGGGTGGTCAGAAAAAGGTTCTTGGAGGAAAAGATAACCCAGCTGAGAGCAAACGAATAAGCAGGAATTAACTCCGTGAAGGGAGGAGAGCACGTCTTCCAAGCAGATAAAACATATGGGCAGAGACCTTGTGGCAAATCTTTATCAGAGAGAGGCGGGGTAGCGAGAGCGAGGCGTGGTCGGGGATAGAGCTGCTGTGCTGAATCCACGGACTACGTTAAAGAGATTTGTTCTCATCCCACTACCAATACAAATCCATGAAAGCATTTTAACAGGGGAGTGGCACAAATGTTTTTATTTAGAAATTATTTCACTGGATATTGAATAGAGATCACTTAGAAGCTTTGATAAATATGATCTGGCAAAAACATTGATAGTTATGTAATTTGAAAGGCAACAGGTAATGACTAAGCAATCCATTTTTTCTGAGTCTGTAACCTTAATTCAACCGCTTTGGCCTAGAAGTATCAGATTTTACTTTTTAATGCAAGCTTTCGCATGCCAGAAACACTGAGGGTTTATTCATAGTTTCTTTTAGTAAATATGATAATTGGTAAGATTTCATTCATAACATCTAAAAAAGAAAAGATAATAGAAAGTGTATAATACCATGATCAGAAATGCCAGTCATTGTTTTAACTTTTAGAATTTAGGTTTTGAAGAAAAGAGGCATAAAATCTATATGAACAAAATTAGTAGTTTATCATTAAATTCAAGAAAAACCTTTCACATTGATTACCTTCTCCCCCCCCTAACTATTTGTAAGTCCCTAAGGAAATGGAGTTAGGCTAATATTGACAATTTCCTTAACTGACCAACCCTGTACTTTTCAGGCTGTAGGAGCTCAATGAATACTTTCTGACTTAATGAGTTTTCTGAGTACTAACACGTTCTACCTTAGAAGAGCATTTTGATTTAGTGTTTAGGGTAATGGCCATGCACTAGATGTTTTATGTTTTAGAGAATGGAAATGTCTACACTATCATGTCCAACTTTGGTAAGATAAAAAGAATTTCCTGCCTAGTGAAAAACATTTTTCCCTATAAAATAATTGACTCTCATTGAAATTCATACTCAATGAACTAAGAAGTGGAGAATCGGTCATAAGACTGGAATGATTGAAAAGGCTGTTGAAAGCACAATTGATGTATAGGGCTTGGACTCAAGGTGGAAGTTTATGGACAAGACATTTTTTGTCATGTATTTTCTCAGTGACAGGGCATTTACAGACTAGCCAAGTATTGCTGAGCTGATGAATTTATTTAAACTGACCTGTCATCCCAAGAGGTTTTGATGTGGGGACACTGAACGGCCTGGCAGTGAGAACTTCAGTGGCCCTCCCCGGTTCTCCTGGAAGCAAAAGCAAATACCAGGACGGTGGGTGTTTTTACTTTGGCTTAGGAAGATCTGGGCTGGAAGGTGGGATCCCAGACATGTGTGGGCCTGGAGGACTTATACGAGGTGACCCTGGCCCCAAAAAGGCTCAGGGAGAGGGTCATAGATTGGTTGGGGCCATCCCACTTTGAAACTACACCCAGAGAATTTCTGAATTCCAGAATCTTCCAGGATGTTCTCAACTCCTAATGATACATGTGGAAGCAATTATATACTATATATTTTACAGCTATCCATTCCAGGCTAGGCAATAATGGAGTTCCCTTTAGAACTCCTGATTTGCCCCAAATAATTTCTTATCTCTTTGAACTTCAATTATGGAAGCAAAGTATTTGAATCTCTGATGCAAAGGCCCTGAGGGCATGGAGCTAGAATACCTTTTATTGTACTTTCCGGGCTTTTAAGACTACAGACATTCTCAAAACAGACACAAACACAAAAACATAAAAATTTTAAAATATATAGAAAAATAGAATGCTACAAAAAAGACATCAACTCACCATCCACATTAAACTATGGTTAATAGTTCGCATTTTATGCCAGTCTAACTCTGTACTCACTCTGTACTCCATAAATCAATACTTAGATCATTACTTATGTCTGTTTGGCTCTATCATTTAAAATATTTTATAGATATCATGACACTTTCCTCTAAATTCTCCAGCATGAAGAGAAATGCTCTCCTGCCACCAACCCCCCCAGTCCTTTAATTCCCCTGTGTAGAAACAGAGAGGGGGCCAAGGATGGTGCAGATAGAATTCATTGCAAGCTCATGTCCAGGCATGCGGGTGTCGACAGCCTCAGTCAGGAGGATACCAGGCTGCTCCCCGAACAGTGGCCTGGGAAAGGTTTTGAAGGGTCTGAGGCAGGAAAGGAGTGACGTCTAAGCATGTAGGGGCGGGGAGGCACAGGTAGCTGGGCGGGCAGGTGTAGTAGACAGAACACGCTTCTTCATACATTGTGCGTTTTATTTGCACATTAAGTCTTCCCCCCAGTGTGATTTTTGGCATTACAGTGAGGGGAAAAGTCAGTGAAAAGGTCAGGGCTGGGTTCATGGTGGCTCTGACTGGTCTGGTCCGGTCTTTGCAGGAACAAACCATCCACTCGTAAGATGGGCCCAGGAGTTTGCTTCTTGCTTGTGGCTTTTGGCTTCCTGATTGTATGTAGCACCCGCTAGGGAAATGGGCATCTGAGAGGTCCCGAGGTTTTCTGTAAGTTCTTATTCCATAAAATAAATGCCTAGAAAAGAGGTCTACAAATAGGCAGACAGATATTTAAAGAACTTCCATTTTGAAACAGGCTGAAATTGCAAGGAGTTTAGGGAGGGCCTAGAGCAACTTTATTCCAAGATGTGCTTTTCCGGACAGCCACTTCAGAATCCCTATCTGTCTCACTTCCCTATGATTGCACTAGCATGATCACACCTAACAAAATGAACAGCGATTCCTTAATAATATCACATACCCACCCAGTCTATATGCAAATTTCCCCCAAATGTCTATTTTTTTTTCTAAACCAGGATTCAGTCACAAAGTGTTGATATATTTATGTCTCTTAAGTCTTTTTAAATCAAGTATAGCTTTCTCCTTTTTTTCCCTCCTTTTTTTTTCTCTTCAAGCTATTAACTTTTTAAAGGCATCAGACGAGTTGCCGTTTAGAATGTCTTACATTCTGCGTTTGTCTGATTGTGTTTTCAGGCTGTAATTTGTGTGTTTCTCTATCCCCTGTATTTTTTGTAAACCGAAAGTTAAAACGAGCATCGTAATTAGATACAAGTAAAACACTTATGGAAAGAATAGTTCATGGAGAAAATTGGTATTTCTTGTTGCATTTCATTTACAGAATGTCTGAGTGGTTCACTAGTAAGTGGTGCTACAGGATTAATTTTGTTACAGTCAAAATGTTCCACCAGAAATGTATGTTTCCTCCTTTGCAATTAACAAGCGATCTGTGAAGAGATACCCAGCATTATGGGACTGTTCCGTTTCCCAACATTTCACCAGAAAGTGTTCGTATCCATTAAAATTTCTTCCCTTAGATGTTTCATTAAAATTAACAAAATGGTGATTTCTGAATTCTACTATTGCTTTTACATCAATTATTATGCTTCTGTAAATAAATAAAAGATTTTCTCTATCAACTAGGGTGACTTTTTTTAACCTTGAAATTACAGTTCTTATTAAAAACAGGATAAATATTTTGTTCTCATCTTTTAATTCCCAATTTTCAATGTAAGGATAATATTCATCTCCAGTGATGACAAATGAGTGTTTTTGATTTATATTTCCTTTGCTTAATATTACTGTCGACTCTATATTTACATGGTAGATTTGAATGCATTATAGTTATTGTTATAGACACTTAACTGTCCCAATTTGGACTGGGGGGAGACACTTCAGGCTGGTTACTATGTCCTTTTGACATATCTGCATAGTCCTTAAATACTTCCTTTCTTAGAATTTCTAAGACACTGGTGCTGTAACAGTCTCCGTTGCTCTTGCCCCAGCTGCTTGCTTCTCATGTAGAATCAGCCATTTCCTGAGGGTCCCTGAGTCCTTCGTGTGAATGACAATTAGATTATGAAATCTCAGTGTGAGGAGCGCTGATTTCTACAAGAAGCATTATTGCTTTTAGATTTTTCCAGTAGAGAGAGATAGAAATTTTATCTTTTATTTTATTTTTTTAAAGATTTTATTTATTTATTTGACAGAGAGAGACACAGAGAGAGAGGGAACACAAGCAGGGGGAGTGGGAGAGGGAGAAGCAGGCTTCCCGCGGAGCAGGGAGCCCGATACGGGGCTCGATCCCAGGACCCTGGGATCATGACCTGAGCCTAAGGCAGACGCTTAACGACTGAGCCACCCGGGTGCCCCCAAATTTTACCTTTTAAAGTCATAACTCTATTGAGTATTTTCAACTTAATTTAATATTACATGCTTTAACTTTTTAAAATTTTATAATTATATCTCTTTTCTATTTCATTACAACCCTTGGTTCTTAAACAAAACAGCAATTAACATTAAAACTAAACAACTGAGATAATTTTAGGATTCCTGTGCCTTTTTTAACCTTAGAATACATCTCTAAGAATAAACAGCGTAGTATATTCTAAAGTCACTGTGATATGAGTATTTCTATTTTGATAGGCTTGTAAGTCTACTTACTTTTTGTCTTATAAAAACCATCTCTTTATATTCCCCTTTCTATTGTTTTTTTAAGATTATTTGAACTTTTTTTTTTAAGATTTTATTTATTTGAGAGAGAGAGAATGAGAGATAGCACGAGAGGGAAGAGGGTCAGAGGGAGAAGCAGACTCCCTGCTGAGCAGGGAGCCTGATGTGGGACTCGATCCCCGGACTCTAGGATCATGACCTGAGCCAAAAGCAGTCGCTTAACCAACTGAGCCACCCAGGTGCCCCTATTTATTTATTTATTTGAAAGAGAGCGAGAGTGAGAGAGCACAAGCTGGGGGGGGGGGGGCAGTGGCAGAAGGAGCAACAGAGAGAGAGGGTGAAGCAGACCGTGGAGCAGGGAGCCCGATGCGGGGCTCGATCCCAGCACCCTGGGATCACGACCTGAGCTGAAGGCAGACGCTTAACCAACTGAGCCACCCAGGTGCCCCTCCCGTTTTTGTTGTTTAGTATAGATCTTCCAGTAGATTTCAGTTATGTTTCGTATGAAATCTAATTGAATTTGTTTTTCCCAACCTTATTTTACATTTCTACAACCTCTTGTGTTACTTTTAAAACCAAGACGTCTTCCTCCAAATGTAGGAAAATTACGTTCTCCAATACTCCAACCCCAGTGCCAATTTCCTTGATTCATTCTTCACTTTCAGAACTAATCCAGTCTGTCTTCAATATTAACAAGGCCTTCTCTGGTACTACCAGGAATTATATACTTTGAAAGATACTTGATTATATTTTTACGCTGTTTGACATAGGTATTGTGAACAGAAAGGAAGAAGTCATTTTAAAGCATCATAACGTGACACTGTGATACCCAGAAGTTAGAGTGAGTATTGGAAAGAGTCCACATCTGAGCTGGAGAGAGAAAGCCTTGAGTTGAAATAATTATTCTGACAACTCAGATGGGAAAAAACTTAACTAAAGAATAGTACTACGGTGGAAAAAGTGAGGAATTTGGCTAAAATTGTCACAATTGAGTGTCTAGTTTGATCAAGTCCTCAAAATAATTGCCAGGGGTTCTATTCCCCCCCCCCCCGACACCGTAGGCTTTTTCGCAGTCTTTGGAGAGTTGTGGAAAATAATTACAAAATCCATCTTGCCCATTATCAGAGTTGTGCTGTTTTTTACCATGGCATTCAGGGTTTCCTTTGTGTGATGACTTTGACTCTCTCCCCCATATTTAGCATTTGCTTAGGAGATGATGTATTTCTCAGACAAATAATTTTGGGGGAAATTTTATGAAGCAGAAAATTTGTGGTACTCCATATGGGTCTGCCATTTAAATAAACTTCACTAACAGTCTGCCCTGATTCTTGTGGGATATATGAGTTACTTTTTACTTCATTCTAAGACTCAATAATACAATAAAATGATGTTAAGAAATGATTTTAGTTTACCTGAGAATGTCATCAAAGTATGCTAGGTATCAAGAGTCACCTTAAAAAAACAAACAAACAGAGAATTGATTATATTTATTAGACAGGAATACTTAATGAAATTCCTATTTGTATAGATCCATCTAGATCTTGAACAACATATTATAAGATAGTAATATAGTGTCTTCTATGTGATATTTTGACTGCCTTCTGTTTTATTTAATCTCAGAATGTACACTTTAGATAACAAGAACTCTCAGAATAAATAATGTTCAGTAAGGGGAAAACTGAGCTAAAGTAATTTTAAAAGGAAATAAAGGCATACAGAATCTAACTGTAGGCAAAGCCTTTAATCCTCTGAGTTTTCAAATGGGTACCATTGTGTTTTGTTCTATGCAATATTTCACTCTCTGTGTGCATTTTAATGACATCTAATTTTGAAGAAAATGAGCAGAACAATACAGAGAAAAACTTGTAGAAACCTTTATGGCTTAATATTTTGGGAGTCTGAATAATGACCTTGAGGACGTCTTACTAATACCAAAGAGGATCAGCATTATTTGTGGGTTCACATCAGACATACCAAAATCCCAAGAGCAAATTGTGAAGCTCAAATTCATCCCTTATCATCAGAAATTTAATTTTTCTTTTGGATAAAGATTAACAGGAGACAACAGAGAAACAATCTGGAAGAGACTGAAGAGTATCCATCTTGGTAGGTTGGGGAGATCACCAAACATTAAAAACATACTGAAGTCAAAGAGAAGCAATTAATTGAATTCACAAAATAATATGATAATATTCTTCAGCCACTGAAGAACATAAGCAATAATATTTGCAGACATAGACATCTCAAATAGGAGCATTTGGATGTGGGACAGCTGTGGCGGTCAGATAAGGGAGGTATTGTGAAACAGTAGAGAAGTAATTTTCCTGCAACTTATTTATAGTCACCAGGGCTATAAAGGTAGTGGGAGAGGGTGTGGGTGGTGTAGGAAAATCAATCCCAGCATTAAAGAGAAAAAACTCAATACTTATTTTGTAAACGTGAGACATTGAAACAGTGATACTGTTACTCCACTTCATTTCCCACACTTTTTAGATACAAATTGGCCCAGTGAAGAAGTCTCACTGGTGCCAAGATGCGTCTCTTGGTAGTTGTCAAGTGTTGTAAGACAGCAGTAAAGCTGCTGAGAGTAATTCAATTTTAGCCGATTCTAATGACGTGTGTGTTGACAGAATAATATTCATGGCACGTAGCTGGATGGAGCCTCATGGAGATCTAATAACCTTCTGGCCTAATGTGATGCCTATATCCCTAAAGTAGCCAACAAGAGTTATTTGAAGCAACCTACTGAGACACACTGTCCTGTTCCTGAAATTTCCATTGGGCATTGAGCCAAGTTATCAGTTCAATGACAAAGTCTACCCCCTTTAAATGCAGGAGGAAGGAAATCTAATTGTTGATCAGTGAATTGTTGGAGAGTCTTTTTTTTTTTTGAGATTTAATTTATTTGAGAGAGACAAAGACAGAGACAGTGACAGAGATAGTGAAAGAGAGCATGAGCAGGGAGGAAAGGAAGAAGCAGGCTCCCTGCTGAGCAAGGAGCCTGACCAGGGGTTCAATCCCAGGACCCCAGGATCATGACCTGAGCCGAAGGCAGACGCTTAACAGACTGAGCCACCCAGGCGCCTCAGTTGAAGTGTCTTTAAACTCTTTCCCCAAGACTTCCTAATCTAATTATAAGAGCAAGAAGAAAGAGAGAAACATTTTTTTCTTCCCTTCTATGAGGGAGAGGTTATGAAATCATAGAGAAAAAATGTTCTGACAAAATACGGTGTATAAACTCATAAAAATATCCTGTATGCCTCTTTACCCTGAGTGCTTCAACTGTGAAAATAATATGCCTTAAAATTTGCAAAATGCATCTTTTAAGAATTAGACTTTTAAAGTAGATTACTTGTAATACTGTGGCTATTGTCCTCACAGCATCCCCAAGGGGATTAGCTTACATTCTCCCAGAAAGAGAAATGTCATGTATTGCTCCTGGGAAAGACCTGAGCTTACTCAGGAAATAGCCACGTAATATTCCAAAAATAAAAGTGTTATAAATATGGGAATCCCAGGGTCACCTAGTCCCATGTCAGCTTGCACCCTCTCCGTTGGGAGAAACCAAGGACTTTGATGCTGCCTTAAATGCCAGTCTTTTTCAGAGGTGACCCAGGGGCCCCGTGGGTCAGGTATGACCAAGCGGCTGTTTGTGTAGGGCAGCAGGAATGGGAGAAATAGAGAATAAAATCAAAATGAAAGTTAAAAGAAAAGCCATTCATTCTCGAGCAGTAGGATGAAATATGGAAAAACTGGGGAAATCTGATTTCTCTACCTGGCTATTGCTGTGCAGTCAAAGTAAATTTTTTACTAATTCTTTAAAGGGTCTCTTAAATCACCTGGCCTTAGAAATCTCCCTTTATCACTTGTTTCCCCCCACAATATACAGGTGTAGTGCTTGGGATGTAACATAAGTGAAAATGAATTCAGTAAGACTCTGTCTCCCTTGCCTAAGGCATAGACTTCATTTGCTCTGTTCACATGGGAGTTGTCACACACAGCCTTACTTCCTGATTTTATAGATTTATCTGTGTCTGTCTTCTTCCCCTTAATAAGGTGTAAAATTCTTGAGCATGGAGACCTTGTCTTATTCAACTTGTCTCCTTCAAAGTGTGAAAGATCCTTCAGGAGGACCAAGGTTGGCAAGGTAAACTGGATCCCCGAAAGCCGGGCTAGCAACAGGAATACTGTGATAGGAAATGGAATGCAAGTCCCAATAATAATGGATTCCATTTTTAGAAAAGGGCACATTTAAAAAATTTTAATATAATTTTACTCTTCTTCCCCACCCCCATAAAATTGTGTATTTAATCTAAGCATAGCAGGGTGGTACCGTTATGCATGTTTGGAAATAAAATGTTGGGTTTTTAAACATTTTCTCTAATAGGTCTAATCTTTTTCCACACCATCCAACTGGGAAGGAGGAAAAAAAGCAATACTTCCATTTTTCCATTAACAGTGTATGTCATCCTTCTAGTATTAAGCAGTAATAGTCTATTAACTTTCCCTGTTTCAGACGAAGGCTCGGTCTCTTGGACGGCAGCTCATGCCACCCTCTTCCATGCATTGGCATAGCACAAATGTGTGCACACACACGTGAACCATAAAAGCGTGCAGACACACAACTCCTACACAAGATGGCATCTACATGAATGAAGGGGAAAGATGTATATTAGCAAAGGGGAAGAGAGACAAGTTAATGAGGTTTTATTTGTATCTTTGCTTGTCTTTGCTCCAAATTGCACCCAAAAACTGGGTGAAATTGATTGTTCTAATTCATCTGTGAAGGACAGTGGCCATTCCTTGCTCACTGGTGCTCTTGATGCCTGTGGGTCTAAGCTTCCTCCACAGTGTAGCACCTCACAGCACCCTCCTCCCAGCCTTGAATCTCTCCCCATGGCGGTTCTGTGGCAGGCTTGTTGGCCGTTATTTCAAGGACCTTCTGCTTCTGGATTCTTTCCATGACACACAGAAGCTTGACCATGGTAACTCAGGCCACTTTCTGCCCGACTGCATGCACCATGCCACGTCTGAGAGCCCCACACCTCGGCCGTCCTGCTATGGCTGTGCCGTGGCTGATGAGCCCCGGGAACCCATGCTTTCTCTTATGGTGGTGGCAGTTCTCCTGCAGTCTCCCTGGTGAACATGAGACCTCCCCAGGAGCAGCCCTCTCTCAAAGTTCCATTTGGAAAAAGGTGTATTAGCCTCCTTTGATTTTAGTTTTCCTATCCCAGGATCTAATGTGCCCCCCCCCCATTCTCCCTGGGTTTTCATCCAGAAGAGTGAACTGAAAGATAATCATGGCTGTCTACTTTTCTTACCCTTTCTCTTTTCTCCATCATCTCAGATATGTGAGCTGATACCTCATTGCGTAGACATAGATGAAACGGGAGGTGTGTGGGGGGGGTGTTATGCTAATGAAATAAGTCAGACAGAGAAAGACAAATACTGTAGGATCTAACTTATTTGCAGGATTTAAAAAAACTAAACTCATAGAAACAGTAAACAGATGGCGGAGGGTAGTGCTGGAAGGATGGGTGAAGGTGGTCAAAGGGTACAAACGTTTTTTTTTTTTTTTTTTTAAGATTTATTTATTTATTTGAGTTGGGGGGGTAAGAGGAGAAGGGAGAGAGAGCTGAATGTGGAGCCTGACATGGGGTTCCATCTCATGACCCTGAGATCACAACCTGAGCCGAAACTAAGAGTCGGACACTTCACTGACTGCACCACTCATGTGCCCCAAAGGGCACAAACTTCTAATTATTAGGTAAATAAATTCTAGGGCTATAATGTACAGCATGGTGACTACATTTAACAATATTGTACATTCCCTTGTCTGTGGGAGATACACTCCAGGATCCCTACTGGATGCCTGAAACCATGGATAGTACTGAATCTTATATATACTATGTTTTTTCTTATATATACATACCTATGATAAAGTTTAACTTATTAATGGGGCATAGTAAGAGAGTAACAGCAATCACTAATAATAAAATGGAACCATTACAACAATATAATCTAATAAACATTATGCAAATGTGGTCTCTCTCAAAATATCTTATTGTAGGGCTCCTGGGTGGTTCAGTCAGTTAAGCCTCCGACTCTTGGTTTTGGTTCAAGTCATGATCCTGGGGTCCTGAGATCAATTCCCACTTCAGGCTCCCTGCTCAGAGGGGAGCCCACTTCTCTCTCTGCCTCTGCCTCTCATGAATAAACAGTCTTTAAAAAAATATCTTATTGTGCTGTACTCACTCTTTTTTTCTTGTAATGATGTCAGATGATAAAATGCCTCCTGGATGAGGTGAGGTGAGGTGAATGAGAAGGGGTTGTGATGGATCGTTAAACCACTACTGACCTTCTCATGATACATCAGGAATATTAGCTGCTTCTGAACCACAGTTGACCAGGGGGTAACTGAAACCGCAGAAAGCAAAACTGTGGATAAAGGGGGAACGCTGTATTATATATTTGAGAGTTGCTAAAAGAGTAGATCTTAAAATTCCTCACCAGGAAAAAAAAAATTGTAATTATGTGATGACGTGTTAACCTTATTGTGGTAAACATTTTGCAATTTATACATATGTTAAATCGTTACGTTGTACACCTTAAACTTTCACAATATTATCTGTCAATTACATATCAATAAAGTTGGAAAGTAGAAGCTCCTCCAATTGCAGACAATAAACTGTGTGCCAGTTATACCTCAATAAAGCCGTTTAAAATGAATAAAATGGGGCCCGTGGGTGGCTCAGTCGGTTGAGCCTCGGACTCTTGGTTTTGGCTCAGGTCGTGATTTCATGGGTCATGAGATCCAGCCCCGGTCTGGCTTCGGCTCAGCAGGGAGTCGGCTTGAGGATTCTCTCCCTCTGCCCCTCCCCCCCCTTGTGCGCATGAGCTCTCTCTAAAATAAATCTTTAAAAATAAATAAATGAATAAAATGAATACAATATTAAGTAGGATGGGAAGACCATCTTGGGAAGGGAGGAAAGAAGGTGCAAAGCCTTGCAAGCCTGAGAGAGGAGTCTGAGTTTCTCAAAATTTCAGTGTGACATCAGTACAGGTTTGGGAGGAGGGCATGTGAGGAAGGGAAGAGCAGAGGAAATCCCACATCTTTGATTCACCTTATGGGTGACATGCTTTCTCTGTTTATGCATCTCTGTTTCACTTTGCTCTAGAGAGGAATTCTGGCACACGGATAGCTTGCACTAAAACACGATTCTGGATCTTTCAGTAAGCCTTGTGCATGAGCTCCCCAGCAGGACTCCCATGTGCAGATTTCTTTGGCGGAGTGTGTGAACCTAGAAACCAAAAGGCATGCAAAGTCATTAGAAGTGATTTTAACAAGATTCAGTTTGGAAAAATCCACGATAAGAAACAAAACAAAGGTGAAAAATAGTCATCTCCAAACTAGGAAATCCTGGACAGACGTGAGTATTGGAAGAGGAAGGTGATGTCACGTACTTTGCTCTGAATATTGTGGTAAAACCAGGCCAAATACTAAGAAAAGCTGTCGACAGTACTTTGGCGGCAGTCAGAGGAAAGTCTCGATCGTTCAGGAAGATTTTTCCAGCTCTAATTTATCTAATTCTGTGAATATTGACAGATTTGTTTAAAGAAACACAACAATACAGGAAAGAAGCTACATGAAACTTGCCAATAAACAAAGTATGTCAATTTCTGTGCCAAGTTGTCTTGCCAAGTTATTTTTAAAAATAACGCCCGGAATTACTATTAAGTTAAAATTAAAAGGAAAACATATGCTCAGCGCTGGCTCGATTTATTGGGGGATGGTAAATTTTGAAAGCCCTGTACTTCATAAATGTGTGAGTAATTTCTGTTATGTAGTGAATGAACATAAGGTAAGGTATATGTTTTGATTGATTAAAAATGCCAATATATGCATGATCAGTGTACTGTTTCTCTTGCCATAAATTTAATCATTAATTCATCCTGAGTCATACAAAAAAAGATTTAAAACTCTTTTATTTGATTAATATAAACCCACATGTGGACAGAAAACTAAATCCTACAATGTTCCAGCAAACAAAAGAAGAAAAGGAATAATACAGCCTTAAAAATTATCTCTGAAGAATTTCAACCAGATTAGTATAATTGTAGAGAATTTTCTTGATCTAAAATTAATGCCAATTTGCACAACAAATAAATTATGTCATAAACTATTGTGGCTTACTCATTTCTGTTAAATCCAGAGAATAATGGGAAAGCCACCAAATTAGGCCATTCTCTCTGGAAACATTTGACTCCTACAATACTTTGTCCACTTATAGACATCTCTAACTAACCTATCTGCATTTTTGCCATATGCCATTTTTACAGAAGTGTTCAATACTGTGATACCTTCGTTCCCTAAGTTATGTGAATTCTGTTTCAAGGCCTCCTTCACTGTACTATGAGGACAGGCCACAGGAGAGGTTGAAAGAGGAAAGAGAGCTCTAATTTCTTGCTTTTAATTCTAACAGCACATTAGAGTCACTCCAGGACCTGGTGTCCCAGAGTAAAATAAAATGTTACTTTTGGTGTCAGATGGTGCTAGAACACAATTATGGAACATCTCCACTATGGGACAAAGGGTCAGAAGGCTATGATCTGGATGTCCTACAAACACCCCAATTCTGAGAGTTACATTGTGTTTTACAAATAAAAGTTTATTTTGTGGAAAACAATGCAGCCCTCCTTGCTGGCTAAAGGACAGCACATTTCACAGGGGCTAAAGAAATGTTGATGCAGAAATCAGAGCCTGAGTTATTTGCCTAAAAGGATCTGGAGAAATAACAAAGCTGCTTTTATAGACGTCTTTCTTGAGATCAGACCTCTGTGATTAGGATGTGAAAATCAAGGGGTTTGCTTCTAATATTTCCCTTTCCATGCTCCCTTCTGGGTCATGACAGTTAATTGGCCTACTTGGGGCTCTGTGATATATTTGCTAAAAACCTGTCTGGGAATCAAAATAACTCCTTGAGAATTTCACTTCGCGGTCAACGAGAGACTCTGGGACAAAAGCTTCCTAGTCCCCTTTAGAGAATGACTGAAGCCTGAACAGCTAACAGTTGCTTTTTCAAAGCTCACACATGAAAGATTGTCTGCAGTTTGAAAGTTGTATCATTAAATATTAGATGGGCAAAATCTTTTGAGAGCTACGTATTGAGTATTGGCTGACTTTCATCTAGTTCGCTCACGACTAAAGTAATCCACGTGGATTAAGGCAATAATTCAATCCGAATGTTTGCTTTGTATTCTAAAAACAAATGAAATGTTAAACAGTTGTCAGGTGTTAGCTTGATCTTTATTGTAACTCTTTGCTAAGATTACAAGGATTACACTGAGCACTTGAAGCAAGATTTCAATAGTGACAAATACCAGGTTACCATTATCTTGTTTCGACATCAATCAAAGAAGTATTAAATAATCAGATAATGTCTCCAAGCTCTCAAAAAACTAAATCCCTTTATGCTAGTCCACGCATGCTACTAATCATAAGACAACCACAGGAACTATACAAGAAATAGCATATATGATTCCGTTCACAAATCGTGTGTAGTCAATATAAATTAAGAATTAAGATATGCTGTTCTGACTCATCTACATGTCACACACCTAAAGGCAAGAAAATAATATCTGTGGGTTTGCAGGATCTCTTCTAATGGGTGCGGCTCACTGTGGGATCTCCATGCTTGTTTCTGGTGATTCCTACCTATTTTTCACTGAATTTTGGACCTACCTTCAAAAATTATTATAGAATCATGCATGGGTGTTTGAATTAGACCTTCAAAATGGTATAATCTAATCCGTTCACTTGATAGATAAGAAAACTGAAGCCTACAGCGTTCTAGTTCACCTGTATTAGAACTCCAAACCTCCGACCCACAGCTCAATTCTATTTTTATTACCTCAAGTTATTCTGTTTTGGAATTTTATTGTCTGCTTGCTCTCTAAATCATCATTACTTATGCAGAAGAAAAGATTTAGAATTTTTTAACTTAACTCTAGGACACTGCTTTTTTTTTTTTTTAATTTTCACCTTGTGTTGCAGGTGACTTTATAAACATTTTCAGTGAGAAGCAAGGATTCTAAGTATAGCATAAAGTTATCATGTTTACTTTAGTAGATTCTTGTTTGATGATAATGATTGATTGACTGCTTCCCTTCCCTTGCACCATCTCATTTCTCTCTTACATATGGTGCCTACATGTCTTTGAACAGATGATTTCCTCCCACTCACCATCCACTTTTCTCTGCAATTTGGTTTCCACCTTTCCTAAATTCACTGAAACCGGTGATTTTTCCTAGATCAAAGTCAACAGCCTTTCTCCTGCCACCTGCGCGCTGCCCTAGACAGAATCGCATGACCCTCCTCCCCATTAAGCCAGTCTTACTCTGCGTGATTCTGCCTTTGACTTCTGTGTCTGTGCGTATCTTCTAAGACTAAATCCTTGATCTCAGATTTGTTAGTAAAAATTAAGGAGCCAGACAACAGTTTCTGAGACACTGAGAAGTCTCAGTAGAATAGGACTTAGAAAAGACTTTGCACTTGTAAGGAAAAAAATTAGGTCAACTCACCTCATCACTTTTACTGCCTTACTTCATATACTTTCAGATTGGTAAGGTCACTCTTTCTGAAGCCATCAAACTTAAATGATAGACCCATGTTTCTCCTTCTTGCTTACTGTTCTATTCTATTCAGTGAGTCATTTACCATTGGATTGTTTATAGATCTCCCAGCTTAAAAATTAGAGAATCCTGCTCCAAATCCTGCTTCATTTCTCTGCTTTCTTTCAGAACAAAATATACCAAAATTCTTGCCGATGCCTGCTTTCTGTTGTCTCTCCTCTCAGTCTCCACGTGATTGGGGTCTGTCCTCTCTGTCCCGAGGAAATGGCTCATGCCAGGGTTACTCATGATCTCCATGTTGCCACTTGGCAATGGTCGTATCCCTGCTCCTACTTCACCTGCTCACCAGCATTTGATACAAAATGTAATGTCTTTCTTCTTAAAATCATTTCTTCTCTTAGCTTTTCATACATAACCTACTTCCACTGAGAATTCGGTCCTGGGCTCTCCTTTCTTTTCTCCTTATCTTCTGTTCTTAGGCATAACTAAGCCTAACTATCTCACCCCAACTACCACTTCAATGCCCAGGTACCTCTCGGTTAATGATTCTCTAGCTATAACCTCTCCTTTGATTTCCAAATTTATAGATCTCTTATTGAATGCCATCTCTTTTGGTCTAAATTCAAATTTAACAAAGCCCCACGTCTACCATCCTTATTTTTCACCATCTCAGTAAATTGCACTGCTCTCCTGCCTGGATAGCTCAAACCCAAATCCTAGAAGCACAATTGATTACTTTCTCTCTCCACCTACTTCCAATCCATCAGCAAGTCTGAAATACTTCCAGAATCTGAATTTCTCTCCTTCTTTACTGCTACATATCTATTTCGAGTTATCATTCTCTCTCACTTGTATGAATGCCTCAACTTCCTGTTGGTCTCCCACTTTTCATGATTGCCTTGGTCTCCTTCAAGGCACACTCCACACCTCTAAAGACAAATCAGATTGTCCCTGACCGTTTAATACCTTATAATACCTTGCCAGGATAGGTCATTTAAAATTCACATCCTTTACCAGGGTAACATGTCCTGTCTGATCTGGCCATTAGCTACTTCTTCAGTCTCATCTTCCATTCTCCAGCTCATCTAGTACTTTGCAGGCATCCTGGGCTTCTGTTTGTCCTTCAGATCTGAACCAAATATCACTATGTTAGGATTTATGCATTTCTCTATTTCTAATGTTGGCTCGCCTGGGCCCTTCTGTCATTTATATTTCAACCTTAATGTGCTATCCATTTTTAATTTATTTTTCTTGTTTATTTTCAGAATCCTGCATAAAAATGTAAGCTCCACGAAAGCAATGAACTTACGAGTGAGTTTGTTTTTGTTTTGCTTTATTTTTTTCTGTTGTTTCTCCACTGCCTAGATGAATGTCTAGCAAGCACAGTCAATTATTTATCTGTGAAGTGCCTATCCATATCTGTGAAGTGCCTATCCATATTCTTTGCCATTGTTATACTTGGTTTACCGTGTTGTGTAAAAGGTTTTAGCTTTTAGAAATATCTTCCTGTGCCGATAAATTCTTAGCCTTAAATGAAATTCATAATTTTCTCATAAGATAAAGTAAGAAAAATGACTTATGAAGAAATAGAAGCCTGAAAGATGCTGATAATCATGAAAGATAATTATTTAATAGAATAATGAAAATCTATTTAAATATTGGGTCCAGACTATTTTACAGAAAGATTTATGTTAATCTTCAAATAATAAACAGGTTTTACATTTTAAAAACAAAAAACAAAAAAATATTAGAAAAAACTGTCTCAAGGAGGTGCGTGGGTGGACCGGTGACATAGGTTAGGGGGATTAAGAGTATACATATCCTGATGAGCACTGAGAAATAAATAGAATTGTTGAATCACTACATTGTATACCTGAAACTAATATAATACTGTATATTAACTGTACTGGCATTAATTTTAAAAATAATAAAATTAAGTGAGTTTCTCAAACAGGGTATAGTTGGATCATGGGTTTTTAATCTACTCTGGCAGTCTCTGTTTTTAATTGATGTATTTAGACTATTTACATTTAAGATAATAATTGATGTATTAAGGTTTATACCACTGTTCTATTATTTGCTTTTGTTTATTTCCTATATTTCTCATTCCTGTTTCTCATTTCTAGCCTTCCAGTAGGTTACTTAAACATTTTAAAGTTTTTATTTTGATTTATTTAATTTATAATTACAGCAAAGAAAATGAAATGCTTAGCTATAAATCTAACAAAACATACAGCATTCATATCGAAAATTACAAAATGATGATGAAAGAAACTAAAGAACTAAATAAAAGGAGTGACATATTGTGTTCATGTGTTGGAAGACTCAACAGATTATAAAAAATGGGTATTCTCCTTAAATTGATCTATAGATTAATACAATATTTTTAAAAAGATTTTATTTATTTATTTGACAGAGAGATAGAGAGAGAGATTAATACAATATTTATCAAAATTCCAGCAGGGATTTTTGTAGACATAGAGAAGCATATGCTGAGTTGGTATGGAATGACACGGAACCTAGAATAACTAAATTGATCTTGGAAAGAAAGAATAAAGTGGGTAGAACCACTGTACTCCATACTGGGCCTTATTATACAGCTGCAGTAGTAAAGACAAGGGTCATGGTAGTATGCGCAGAGGAATAGACACAGGGGTCAATGGAACCAAATAGAGAAACTGGAACTAGATCAACACAAATCTGCCCAACTGCTCTTTGGAAAAGGTTCAAAAGCAACTTAAAAATGTCTGAATAAAAAAAAGATATTTCAGAAAATAGAAAGGGAGAAAGGACACCCCAACTCTATTCAGGCTAGTCTAACCTTATCATCAAAACAAGGGAATTTCCAAATTTCCAGTTCTAGTTATGACTGAGTAACTAATACTATGTTTGCCCTTCCACTAAAAACTTTAAAAGGCAGAAAAAAATACAAGGGAACTCTTTTCAAACATTGGACAACAGACAGTGTAGGACTCATCCTTGAATAAAGAGAAATGCATTAGGCTAACCCAATATTTATCCAAGCTTTCTGCAAGTAGACACTTTCTAAACCATAGTGCAAGGAGGATGAGCAGAGCACAGTGGTTTTGCTGAGCTGAAGAAGCACAAATTGTAGTTTGGAGATACAGGAAAGCCTGGAATTTGTCATAAGGACTCCGGAGAGGGGGCAGTTGAATAGAGAGGAATGTTAGATGTCTGAATGAAGGTTCTGCCTACGTTCTTACGGAGAAGTAGGTTGTGAATCAGTGGCAAGTCTGTATCAGGCCTACCAGGGAGTAATTGTTGTGGGACTAGGAGTTGAATGGCGATATTCACATTCTGGGATCGTAGTTCCAGTCCAGTCACAGTGAAGAGACCTTGCTGAGATCCTTGGCCATTCAAATGAGACCTGAGAAAGATGCCATCTTAGAAGAAGAAGAACTACAACCCAGAGTAAGGTGCACGTGCTGTGAGTTAGGGCTAAGGAGATGAGTTAACAAAGAATAAACTAAGCCTACCAGTATCAAAAGGATATGATAGTCATTAACTGTCCAAGAAAGAAAATTTAATAACATTTAAAGAATACAATATTAGCCAGACTCCTTATAACATATCATCCAAAATGTTTAATATGCAAAACCAAATAATTATGAGTGAGAAAGCAAATGATTAAGAAAATGAAATAGTTACTAGAAGCAGGATCCAATATAATCCATATATGGATATTAGCAGGTAATATTTCTAAAGCTATAGAAAATACGCTCAAGGATTTAAAGGAATAAGGGGCATAATAAGTGAGAGGAATCTCTGTGTGCAAATTATCAGTGGTCACAAAAAATGTGGCGGAGTAAATGGGGATGGGGAAAATAACAGAAGCCATTACCAGAAGGTTAGATTAGAGTGCAACCTTTTTACCTTTCTATATGGATTATAGTCACAAGAAATACCTTTACTTTTTAGCTTCCTGCCTATGTATTAATACATAGGGTAAATTAAGTCTGTTTTCAAATTCTTAAATATGCTCAGTACAAAAATATCCATATAAAGATAGAAGAGGTTAGCTCTAAAATTAATCATTAGACATCTCTTGATACTGATATTTATGGATACTTATTATGTGCAAAATACTGTTTCAGGTGTTTTGTGTACTATTTAAAATTCATCATCATACTTTTATTATTTCCATTTTACACAAGAGGAAATTGGTCCTTAGAAAAAAGTTAACTAGGGCCCTGGGTGGCTCAGTCGGTTAAACGTCTGCCTTTGGCTCAGGTCATGATCCCAGGGTCCTGGGATCAAGTCCCACGTTGGACTCCCTGCTCCACGGGGAGTCTGCTTCTCCCTCTGACCTTCCTCCCACTCATTTCTTTCAATCTCTCTCTCACGCAAATAATACATAAATAAAAATCTTTAAAAAAAGAGAGAAAAGTTAAATTTCTCAGTGTAACACAGCTGTAAAGGGTTGAGAGGCTCTTCAAAGCCAGCGTTGTCCAATTCCCCAGCCTATTGCTTTGAAACAATAACCTATAATGTTATTTTCAATCAATGAGAACATGGCAGGGGTTCAATACATACGTTTTTTGAGAGAGAGACACATCAATTCAAAGTGAGATTCAAAATTCTAAGTGTGGCTAAGTTTAAGTTCTGAACCAAAACTGAAATATTTTCATAACATAGTTTCAGTATCTGAAATCATTTCAGTTTCAAATCTCTTTATCCTATTTTCATACAAACTATCTCTTTGAATGAATAAATTAATTAGCGTACAAACATTAGTACTATTACAGAACTGTTAAATAGGATCATTTAAATTCCCAGTGAATGCCTAACGAAGTCAGCTTTAGTACGTTAAGAATGAGTATCTAAGTTATCGAATGTTAAGTACAGACTCAAATACTTAGAATAAGGCAACTACTTTCTACAGCTTGGCCTTCTATCTTTGGGTCTGTTCTGCCTTTTATTCTCATGTAATCAAGGAATTAGGTGTATATGTGTATTTGTGCAGGCGGACATATATGGGCACGCACACATGTGAGTTCCACAGGTAATGTGGGATAATATTAACATGTTCCAGGAGCCAAGACATTTCTAGGGCAAGGGAACTGGAACTTGAGTACCTGGTTGCCCCTGGGAAAACTACCTTGGATTATAGGACTTGAGTCAATAGGCTTTTTGGCAAGAGTCCAACTCCATGGGAGGTCACGTTTTTCAAAAGTGAGTTTATAGTTCTATATGTTTATCTTTTTAGTTTGTAACACCATGGAGGATTTTCAGAATTGAAACTCTTACTACTTTTTAAATATATTCTGGTAGGTATATTTAAATGTTCTTTTTCACGTATTGCTTCAAATTGGGTTCAGAAACCTAAGGCAAGGGTATTCTGTGTCCTGACCCTTAAAGTTAATGACTTCTAATTAGCCCAGCAAGAAGCTAATGACTTGTAATCACTTGCCAATTGATTCTGAGTATTTTCTTTGTGAAAATAGTCTGGGTGAAACTGGGAACATTCTGGCTGGTAGGAAAAACCAGAGGGGGATCAGAGTTTAAGAAATCACTCACAAGATGAGTTCTGGAAGCTATTCAGGGTAACAGGAACTATATTTGTGTTCTTTTACCAATTATTATAACATCCACGAAGGATGTTGTAAAAAAAAAAAAAGTTGCACATATTGGAAACTGTATAACTGAAACCCTGAGAAAATAGTTAATGCCAGTTCTGTGACATTAGTGTTTATCATTTGCATCAATTCAGCTACAAAAAGAGGAATAAGCACAGAGAATTATATATCAGATCATTGATTTGATGAGATACTTTAGTTACAGAGATAGACTTACTTGGCTTCATTAAAGTTGTTCCATAAGAAGAGAGATCGAACATGTATGGTTATGAATCCATGAACATGTATTGAGAATCTGCACTTGGATCAATCTCTGGCTGTGCATTGGCCATTGAAAGATGAAAATAATCCACAACCTCTTTATTCAAGAGTTTACAATTTATGGCTGAGTTTACACTGTCCCAGATTAAGAAATGATCACTGAGAGTGAGAAACTCTATGACAAAGAAATACTCTACAGGGATAGCAAATTTGAAAATGCATATATAGTCCTCTCAGGCCCTTCATACAAAGCATACATATATTTTTGTACCTCTTAAAATTTGCCAGTTACTAGCCACATTGAAATTCAGGAGGCTGACAAAAGAATCTCACTATAAGGAACAATGGTGTTGGCTACCCTTATGGGAATTGCAAAAAATGTTTTAGAGACTATTCAGAAACAGTCCCTATAGCTCCAGCCATGGAATAAGATATCTATTTGAAGACTAACACTATTCAAAAGTACTATACATTTAAAAGATGTCTAATGATTAGGAAAAATTGGTTGTAGTAGAGTGATAGCAACTGGAAAAAGAAATGTCATTATTAGTTACTATTCTTCAAGATAAGAAAATTTACAGAAAAGCCTAACATTATAGAACAATTTTTACAGCCATGATATAATGGGCTGTAACAATAAGGAAAATTTTAAAAATAAAATAAAGCAAAAAATGCAACGTTTCAAATGCTATCCTTTTCTTTTTCCCTTAGAAAATGGCTAAGGAGAAATTCAGCCCTATAATTTTTTTTCCCTCAGAGAAAAAAGAAGGTCAGAGTTATCAGTAACACTGGGTACTCATTAAGCCATGGCCTTCTCTGCCTTTAAACATTGCCAATACTTAATTTCTCCTCAGTTCTGCAGCAGGATCGCCCACCGACTCATTCATTTTTACCTGGCACCCCTCTTTCTAAGCGTCTGCCAAAATATCCTGCTTAACTACCGTGGCAAGAAAAAATAATCAAATTAGGAGAGTAAAGAAAGAATAAGGCCACTGTCTGTGCAGGTACCTTCGAAGCTGGTCTGTCATTTTCCCTGGGAGGGAGCTCTGAACTGAACTGACTGCCCAAAGTCAAGCTCTATTCTCAGATCAACCACTAAGACTCCTTGTGACCTCAGCCAAGCTCTTTGATTCACCATCTTATCTCTTTAGGTTTGTGTGTAAGCGCTTGTGCTTGAGTGTGGATATGCAAGCATCTCGGTAGGGCTGATCATCTAGATGCCTGACACCTTACTTTGACTTTTTGGGGGGAGTATCACTATTTTTTTGGTTTGTTTCATTTGGTAGTTTTAGTTGATTTCAGTAATTCTGATATAAATATATGTGTATATACATATCTATGTGTGTATATAAAATATATACATTATATTATGTTATATATAATATTATTACATTGTGTGTGTGTGTGTGTGTGTGTGTGTGTGTGTGTGTGTGTGTGTGTGGCAGCTCTATAATAAGCACATTTTTATTGTGCTTTTACCAAGCCCAAAAGCCAGTTTGAGAACCCTTGGAACAATAATCAGAAATGTCTATTTTTTAGGGATTCACGCATCTGTGTACCCTTAAAGACAGAAATGAAAATGACAATTCAGCATGATAACACTGACATATTGGAAAATAAACTCATTGATTTTCCTTACAGAACAAAAACTGAAATACGACAGAGCTTGGTTGTTGCTGTTGTTTTAGGACCAGAGGCTGGCACTTCTGGTCCTTCTTCTCATCCCAAAGCCATTTGCCCCCTGCCGCTTTCTATCTGATGCTCTCAGCACTGGTAACTCCAAGAGAAAATCTAGTTTTCAACCTTAACTTCTACTTGCACAGTGAAATACAATATGTCATCCTTGCAGACAAATACAGAGAAGCATCAATTGATCTTTCCTCCAAACTGCATGACCCTCTGAGTAAAATTAATAAGGACAAACACTATTATGCCCCATTAGCATGGGTAAAATGTTTGTGTAAAGAACCTCTAGCTAAGTAAATGTAAATCATGGTAAATCACAGGCACAGAATCTTTGCCTTGCTGTTTCCTCTGTCCCAAAGGAAATTTTCGAAGATTTTTGCATGGTTTCTTGTTTCTTATTATTGAGTTCAACTCAAATGTCATCTACTGACAATGGCCATTCTTAACTATGCCATCTCATAAAGCACCCCAAACTCCCTTTTCCACATTACCTTGTTTAGCTTTTATAGCACTCTGTTCTTTAGTTATTGTTCTTTTGTTTATTGGCTGGCCATCTCCCCCATGAGCCTGTAAGCTCCAGGAGAGCTGAGAGCTTGCCTCCCTGATTCGCTACAATATTTCCAATGCCCAGAATAATGCCTGGCACATAGCAGGCTCAGATGAATATCTGATCAGTGAATGAATTAAACAAATGAAATGTTCATTTACCCATTGTAAAGAAAAGGATTACATAAATAATAAAAGGCTGACCAATTGCTAACCAAGTTTAAGACTAATATGACATGGATATACTTGCATAGTTTACCAGACAATGTTTATTGCACACTTGAATTTTCAGACCTCAGTATATTAATCTTCCTGAAATTCTACATGTAATAGTCATCTTATGTAAGTGTGGAGAATATGCAAAAAGAATATGCAATGAACAATGACAAATGGAAAGTATTACAGTGAAGGAAAATCAACAATTCTAGGCTTCTCAGTGTGACAATTGGCTTAAAGTTGAATTCCTAAGTAACTGAATAAAAATCAAGGTCCCCTCTTTTAATGAATTTGCATTCATAAAATGAGACACATTGACTCGATCTTCATTGCAAACTCATGAAACATAGCAATTATAAATTAATCGAAGTAGATTGTAGCAGAAAAAAATTCATAACTCAGCTCCCTCCTGGGTCACCTATGGACAACCAGCCAACATAATACAAACAACAGAAGTTTTTTATTTCAGTATATGTGCTAGTTGTGTTAAATGCTGTTGCACAATTTGATTTTGAATTCTCATGAAAAAAAAAAAAACCTTAAAAAATCTATTATTTTTTTAGCCATAAAATCAAAATAGGAGTTGTATGTCTCTTCAAGTACTTTTTATGGCTTATCTTTTTTTCTATAAAAATGTCATGAATTATATGATTTAAATACATAATTAAAGGGAATGACTGAAAGGATTTTGATCAACTCATGTTTTAAGAATATTTATCTTCTCCTATTTTTAAGTGTCAAATCTGCTGTATGACAGAGCTTTCCAGAGTCATTGCAAACTAGAAAAATTCAGTTGTAGGCTCACAGTAGGCCATTCTCACTATATTTAGAGTAAAACAAAATCATCTGAATTCACTCTGTATTATGTTAATAGAAACATAGCATATAAAATTATCTTTTTTTAACTTATACATCTTTCCTTGATCTTGACATTTGGGAAAATTTTTGTTTTAGGTTAAACCCGAGTGATGAAGATATATGTGATTCATTTTATTGTCTGTACTCAAAATATGACAATTAGATTAAAATATAATAAAATTTTAGAATCAGGATTTGTTTTACCATGAAAGGTAGACATATGTGGGGAAATGTGGATTTGCTAAACTAGATTTTTTTTTTCTCTTCAATGATAATTGAGTCTCTTTTTATAATGCAGTATCTTTCAAGTCAGACTGACAAGAAAAACTGATTCTGAAAATCTGTCATACCTCTGCTGGAAATACATATGATTGCACTGAAGATTTACCACTGAAAACATGTTCTTACATGGTTCAAGGTTGGGGAAAATATTGAACCTGTAGAAGTTAAATGTCCATTTGTTAAAATCAGTGACACAAATTATGAACCCATTAGAAGAATTCATCATGAAACAACGTGGAGACATGTTGGTATATATCCAGAACAAACCTCCTGGAGGCTCCTAATAAATATTCAGTAATCATAATGCAAAAGCATTTTGACACTTTTTAAAAAAGATTTTATTTATTTATTTGACAGAGAGACACAGCGAGAGAGGGAACACAAGCAGGGGGAGTGGGAGAGGGAGAAGCAGGCTTCCCGCCGAGCAGGGACCCCAATGCGGGGCTCGATCCCCAGACCCTGGGGTCATGACCTGAGCTGAAGGCAGACGCTTAACAGCTGAGCCACCCAGACACCCCAGTATTTTGAGACGTTTTTAAAATCCCAAATTGCCAAAACAATTTCTGAGCCTCTTTTTCACTGCACCGAGGAAAGTTTTAATTATTTACTCAAAGATGCTTGCAAGCACTAATGTCCTGGGAGGTGATCGATAACTACTGGTGATTGATTGACTGGTGTCTCAGTTCTAGATAGAAGAGTTTCTAAGTCACACAAGCCTTCTTGCAAGATGAAGATTGAGGTATGCAATTGTATTTACGTATTGTAAATTCACACCATCTATGTAAAGTCTGAAAATTTCATATAAAACAGACAAGGCCATGTGAGATTCATTGTATATTGTGTAACAGAACATTATTTAATAGTTTTTAATTGAGAAAAATCTCATTAATTTTATAGTTTTATTTTTACTTTAAATGATTTGGGGCTTAAACTATTTAGGTTTTCTAAATTCTCCTGTGTTTCTTTTTCACAGTCATTGCTGAGCACAAATTTGCCCCTCCCCTAATGGAATTGCAGCTAAGGATATAGTTACTTGAATATGATTTATATTTAAAAAAATCAAGCCCAGAAATGATATTGCAACATCACTTTTTCATGGCACCTTGGTCACAATCCTGAGAAAATATTGACAAAATTATTATTTTTAGATATTAAGTGCCAGTAATACATATGTGTGGAAATCAAGCTAAATAATACATTAAAACCCACCCTGTTAAGAATGTCGGGAAAAATTAGTTCATGGAAAGCTTAGATTAATTTTTATTTATCAAGTTTTATCCAAACTCAATCTTTCTTCCCTCCTCCAGTTTTTACATATTTTAGGAAAATCCTGATGATATAAAGATTAATGAAAACCAGCTCATAATAGAACTCATTCTTCAGTCTATTGGAAAAGACATATGTAAGTAATAGTTAAGATACAAGCTGTGTAGAAACTGTCACCCTCATACATTGCTGGCAAGAATCTAAAATGGTGCAACCAGATCAGAAAAGATTTGGGCAGTTCCTCAAAATGGTAAACATAGAATTATCACATTATCCAGCAATTGCACTCCTAGGTCTTTACCCAAGAGAAATGAAAGCACATATCCACACAAAAACTTATAGACCAATATTTATAGCAACTTTACTCATAATAGCCAAAAAGTGAAAACAACCCAAATGTCCATTTACTGACAAATGGATAAATAAAGTGTGATATCCACACAATGGAATATTATTCAGCAAGATAAAGGAAATGAATTACTGACATATACTCTACCATGGATAAAGCTCTAAAATATTCTAAGTGAAAGAAACTAGTCACAAAAGACCACAGGTATTTATCTATTTATATGAAGCATCCAGAATGGGAAAATCTATAAAGAAAGTAGATGAGTAGTTGCCTAAAGCTGTGAGAGAAGAGTGGGTAGGGTGGGGAGGGAGGGTGGGGAATCCGTACTAGTGATTACAAAGGTTTTGGAGGAATAAAAATGTTCTGAAACTAAATGACATCGTTGTACAACTTTGTGAATATGCTCAAAACAATTGAATTGTAGGTTTAAATAGATAAATGTTACAGCATATAGATGATGTATCAATAATGCTATTAAAATACAAGGTGATGTGTTATAATATAAAAATAAAAAGTAAAGTACTCCTGAAGGATGAAAAGTGGAATGAATAAGACCTTGTGGGGTAGGGTGAGTGAAGAAATAAAATGTTCAAGGTCTCCTAAAAAACATTTATGCTGGTTCTTTTTTTTTTTTAATGTTATGTTAGTCACCATACAGTACATCATTGGTTTTGTTGTTGTTGTTGTTGTTAATTTTTTATTGTTATGTTAATCACCATACATTACATCATTAGTTTTTGATGTAGTGTTCCATGATTCATTGTTTGTGCATAACACCCAGTGCTCCATGCAATACATGCCCTCCTTAATACCCATCACCAGGCTAACCCATCCCCCCACCCCCCTCCCCTCTAGAACCCTCAGTTTGTTTCCTGGGGTCCCTAGTCTCTCATCATTTGTCTCCCCTTCTGATTCCCAACCCCTTCATTTTTCCCTTCCTTCTCCTAATGTCCTCCATGCTGTTCCTTATGTTCCACAAATAAGTGAAACTGTATGATAATTGACTTTCTCTGCTTGACTTATTTCATCAATCTCCTCCAGTTCCATCCATGTTGATGCAAAAGTTGGGTATTCATCCTTTCTGATGGCTGAATTTATGCCGGACCTTAAGGACAAAGGAGTGCTCTGAGTTGAGAACATACATCGCGTTAGACAGAGGGGTAAAAGCATAAACCCAGGAAAGACCAGAGCTTATTTGAAGGATGATTAGGTAGTGAGAGGATAGACTTATGGGATGGACGGTGGTTGAAGTGATAGAGAATGCCAGGAAATAAGACTAAAAAGACAGGTAGAAATCAAGACTGGGAAGAACTCTTTAGGCCATGCTAAGGAATCATATATTTCCTCGTAGATGACAGAAAGCTACTCAAATTTTTGTTAAAGAAAATTAGCATACTTCTTTTTGTTTTATGGGAATAAATACATCTTTTTCAGGTAAGATTTTCATCCCTGATCAAAATTCCCTATGGAATCTAGGAATTAATAAGATATTTTAGTGGTTTTGACCGCCCAGCAATTGAATCAGCAGGAAGAGCAGAACTCTTCCATTTTGGGGGAAAGATTACTTCTAATTCTATGGTTCAAGAGGGAACTGACATATTCTTTTTTTTTTTTTTTAAGATTTTATTTATTTGACAGAGAGAGACACAGTGAGAGAGGGAACACAAGCAGGGGGAGTGGGAGAGGGAGAAGCAGGCTTCCCACTGAGCAGGGAGCCCGATACGGGGCTTGATCCCAGGACCCTGGGATCATGACCTGAGCCGAAGGCAGACGCTTAACGACTGAGCCACCCAGGTGCCTCCACCCTTGCCTTTCTTGTAAATTGGTAACACGAGCCATTAATTTTCTCTTTTGGCTTAAACTGGTTCAAGTTGAGTTTCTATCACTTGTGGAAAAATATTTCTAAAAATAGTGGAGTTAGGCAGTTTAACCAGTCACTCGTCGATTCTTGCTGGCTTATCTGGTGCCAGAACTTACCAGTCATCCGATATTAGGACCTTCTGATTCAGTTGGAACCTGGGTACTTGATGCAGAAGCGAGAATAATGTGTATGTGCTGTGGAAGGGGGACTGGAGGGGGAAGAAATGGAGGAGTTCCATCAACTTTGGACATCAGTTCCTGGCCATAGATGTTGTGATATTCTAAAAGGACACACTTACTTTTAGAAAGCCATTTGCAACTGAGAATAGAGGTCAGAGATAGCAAATATCCAGCATGTGTGTATCCACTCTCCCTTGCTACTTTTGGCAGCCATGGCTAACTGACAACAGAGCTATTTCCCTCTGCCCCAGCATTCTTCACCTAGAGCCCTCTAGAAAGCCACTGACAAGTAAGTAGAGTTTGC